>NW_024412415.1:13108884-13210056 GCF_014898765.1 Herpailurus yagouaroundi | reverse complement strand
TAGCTTGCTTCTCCTTAGGTGATCCACTTCAGGAGGGGCCCTGTGGCCGCAGGAGGGAGTCAGAACCGCTGCTGGAGGTTTGGCTCCGCAGAAGCGCAGAGTTGGGTGTTCGCGCAGAGCGAGCAAGTTCCCTGGCAGGAACTGGTTCTCTTTGGGATTTTGGCTGGGGGATGGGCGGGGGAGATGGTGCTGGCGAGCGCCTTTGTTCCCCACCAAACTGAGCTCTGTCGTCCGGGGGCTCAGCAGCTCTCCTTCCCTTTGTCCTCCAGCCTTCCCGCTTTCTGAGCAGAGCTGTTAACTTATGACCTCCCAGACGCTAAGTCGCACTTGGTGTCGGAACATCGTCCATCAGGCCCCTCCGCTTTTTGCAAGCCAGACTCGGGGGCTCTGCTTGGCCAGCGAACTGCCCCTCCGCCCCGGCTCCCTCCCGCCAGTCCCAGTCCGTGGAGCACGCACCGCCTCGCCGCCCTTCCTACCCTCTTCTGTGGGCCTCTCGTCTGTGCTTGGCTCAGGCGACTCCGTTCTGCTAATCCTCTGGCGGTTTTCTGGGTTATTTAGGCAGGTGTAGGTGGAATCTAAGTGATCAGCAGGACGTGGGGTGAGCCCAGCGTCCTCCTACGCCGCCATCTTCCTCCTATATCTGAAATTCCTGTATATTTTTTTATAGGTAGATGATGTCAATTTAGTCTGATATACTGACTATATATAATTTTGTTTTAAAAGGGAATTTCTGTGAGAAATTGACATTTCTGTGACTATATAATTTTAAGCACTTGTCATTTCAGTAATGCAATATAGGTCACATAACATAATTTCTAACTTCATCTGTTGTATAATACCTCCAAAATTTATAAAGACACTACAAATGTATATCAAGGAAAGAACTTTTTATTTGCATGTAACTTTGGAAGTAGTCAAATACAAAATGTCATATTTCTAGGTCTATTATATTCTACAAGCACAATTATATTCTACTGTAAATAGTGATTGAGAAAAAAATCAATTCTTTCCATTTCCCAAAACAGAAATTAGAAATAAGTAAAGCCATGACAGTTTGAATCTTTTTTTTTTTTTTTGATGTGAGAATTATCATTTGGTTCTCTCAAGAAATTGATAGTTGTATTTTATGTATAGTATTTCTGGTTTTGTGTTTTCTTACTTGTTTGAAGTTTCACACACATGAGGCAGCAATCTTAAAATTGGTTAAGCAGGGAAGTCTGCCAGGAATTTAAAAAGACAGAATATTATACATTGGAAAACTACTTGTGAATCACCATCTAATATTTCAAAATTCAAATTAATTATTAGATTTAGAAAAATGTAAAAGAACTCTACAATAACTATGGAAGTGCAAATGAATAGAGAATTTGTTCATTAATTTATAAATCCCATTAATAGTTTTAAATGTTTTGTACCACTAACATTAATGCTGAATGGAGGCTGGGTTGCTATCCATTAGACCTGAAAATGGGTGATTTCACTAATTCATGTCTAAAGCCTGTGGATAAGATCTTTTAAGTCACTATGCAAGAATAAACCAGATATTCATTGTGTTGAACATAAGGATTTACATCATTTTCCCATCCATGTCTTGATTAACATCTCAGTTTTGGAGGGAGCTTAGTAAAATATCAACGAGAATTAGGTTGTTATAGGGAAGTAATATAATAACAGACTATTTATGAGAAATGGAAAAATGGCTTCAAATTAGTAGATGCAATTTTTTTCCTCTGCCTGTAGGTCACATGCGGCTTTACTTTATTAAATAATATTAAGATATAAAAACAACAAACTTTTTTTTTCTTCAGAATTTTCTGCTTTATATTTATGGTAATAGCTTTTTGAAATCAAAGACAATATCTGATAAGTAAGAATGCCACATTAGGATCATACTCAGTTATGTTTGCACCAGTTAATTCTTTAGTACATACTATTTTTTTGAGACTTGAAGGAAAAAAATACTTGGTTTGTGTGTGGTGTGTGTGTGACATTGGATGGATGGCACTTAGGATGAGAAAGGTACAATTGCCATGGTGTAGGTTTTCTTCTCTCTTATGAAAAAAAACCACCAAAAACCTATGGGTTAGAGGTATATAATTGAGGATAATTAAGCTTAGTTCTTATTTTGACACCTCCTATTATATCTTTAGACTACTTTTTTTTTAAGAGTACTACACAAAAGCACAGCAAAATTAATATTTCTAGATTTGCCTTTTGGGTTGCATAATTTACTGGACACTTTATTAGCACTCTTTTTAGTTCACTGTTCATCCTTTATCAATGAAGTAGAAACACCTTTAACATTGGTTTCATTGACTCCACACAATGTTCAAGTTTTTCTCACTCTGAGTTCTTATTCTCTGTCTTTAACTTCCACTTTCACTGTTGATTAAAAACCCAATATAAATCAACAATGAGATATTACTTTTTTTCATATATGATTTACCACTCTTTTAGACTATTACTCTTTAGACTATAGGGGAAAAATCCGATTATATTATTAGATTCAGGGAAATAATTTGATAAGTTTCAACAATATTTGTGATATTAAAACATTTAGCAATAATATAGGCAATAATCTTTAATCTGATACAAGCTAAATGTAAATCTTACAACTGATAAATCAGTCTAAAAGTAAGACTGTGGAACAGTACTGTATAATAAAAACATAAGGTAAAGCTCATGTTTAGTCTAAATCAATTTAAAAACATATACATTTGTTTTTGTTTTTGTTTGTTTGCTTTGAGAGAGTGCTATTGAGTGGGGGAGGGACAGAGAGAGAAGGAAAGAGAATCTTGAACAGGTTCCATGCCCAGTATGGCGTCCAACACAGAGCTCAATCTCAGGACCATGAGATCATGACCTGAGCCAAAATCAAGAGTCAGATGCTTAACTGACTGAGCCACCAGGCACCCTTAAATGTAATATGTAATTAAAACATTTATGATAGATTTAAAAAGTAAAATGAAGCAGATGAAATTAAACAATACACTTATAAATAACTCATGATTTAAAGAAATACATGACCAGAAAATATTTAAAGTATTTCAATGATAATGATAATGAGAAGAAATATATTAAATTTGTTGGATACAGTTAGATCAGTTATTAGAGGAACATTTATAGTCACATATACATCTTGCTGTAGATATGTTTTATCTCAACAGCAATAAAAATTATAAAAAATAAAGAGAAGGGTTCTATTTAAAGTAAGAGACTCAAAACATATGTATGAATGTAAGTATGTATGCATCAATAAAATTGTACAAAGAAAGAGTTAAGAGATGTAACATCCAAATGTAATGCACATCCTTGGTTAGATTTCATTTTAAAAAGTGAGATTATATTGTGAAAATTAGACTATAGATTGAATGTTAGATACTATTAGGAAAATATTTTTTTATGTATAATATGGGTATTTATAATGCAGGAAGATATAGGTGCATATTGACGTCTCAAGTATCTGTAATTTATTTTAAAATGGCTTAGGAAATGTAAATATTTATATTTATATCTATATATTTATCTGTATCCACATACTATAATGAGAAAGAGAAGAGTCAGATAATATATGACCCCCATTCTTCCTTATGTTTAAATTTTTTTAATAAAAAATTTTAGTATAATATATTTTAAGAAAGCTAGAATAGCCATACTTATATCAGACAAACCAGATTTAAAACAAAGGCTGTAACGAGATGAAGAAGGGATCTATCCATCAAGATTTAACAATTTTAAATGTTTATGCCCTCAACTTGAAAGCACCCATGTATATACATATACATATATGTATATATGTGTATATATATATATACACACACATATATATGTACATATATATATATATAAATCCATTAATAACAAACATAAACTCATTGATGACAATACAATAATAGTAGGAGACTTCAGCACCCCACTTACAACAATGGACAACTCATCTAAGCAGAAAATCAACAAGGAAATAATGGCTTTGAATGACACACTGGACTGGATGATCTTAACATGTATATTCAGGATATTGCATCTTAAGGCTCCAAATACACATTTTTTTCTAGTGCACATGGAACATTCTCCAAAACAGATTGCATACTGAGTCACAAATCAGCCCTTAACAAGTATAAAACGATCAAGATCATACCATGTGTATTTTCAGATCACAATGCTATGAAACTTGAAATCAACCATAAGAAAAAAATTGTAAAGCTCTCAAATACATGGAGGTTAAAGAACAACCTACTAAAGATTGAATGAGTTAACCAGGAAATACAAGTGTATATATCTTGAGAGAGAGTGGAGTAGGGGAGGGGCAGAGAGAGGGAGAGAGAGAATCCCAACCAGTCTCCGTGATGTTAGCATGGAGCCTGACGTGGGGCTCACACTCAAACTGTAAGGTCATAACCTCAGCTGAGGTCAAGAGTCAGACACTTAATGGATGAGCTACCCAGGTGCCCCTATGTTTATATTTTTAAATAAAAATGTCTTTTAATTAAAAAATTTTAAGACAAAGAAGAGGAAAATAATATGAATATTAATGGGAATATGCACATTTTTTTACTGGTGTATTCAACTTGTCCAGCTCCATAAATGATCTGTTATGGTTCTATGCAGGTTGGGTTCCAGGAAAAATCTAAGGTATTCTCTAATTTGTTGTGATTTATGGAACCAGAGTGGCTAGATGGGGCTTTGTGGTAAGCTGCGGCACTAAGGAGAGACTCTGAAACACAGCAGAGCTTGGCTTCCATCTGATTCTTGGAAAGCTATACACCATGGTGCTGTAAGTCAGGCTCAGACTTAGGTTCCTGTGGGAGGCAGTGTGAAGTGCAGCAGGACCTGGCATTTGTATGGCTTTTACAATTTTTTTTCAGACTTTTTCAGTCAGTTGAAAGATTATTTGATATAAAAGAAAAAACAGTTTGCCCCAAAACTTTTATGAGTTAATTCAAGGGAAATTAAAGTCTTTGACAAGCTTAGCGCTCTCTCTTCAAAACTGGTATGAAAACACTTGAGTCATTGTTAGACAAGAACAGTCCAAATAAATAGTCATCAGAAATAAAGAGGCAACAGTAAAGCTATGAAAAGTTGAAGAACACCAGCTTAGATCTTACAGAGAACATAATGACTAAAATCAAGAACTCAACAAAGACAGATCTAACATTCAAAACAAAATGAGCTAATGACTTGCTTTAATTAAGAATGATCCAGCTGCTATAGCTTATTAGCTATAACCTATTGGTTCTGCTTTTTTAGTGGTTACTTGAGAGTATACAACATACGTATTTACCACATCAATCTATTTCATAATAACAACATAATAATTCACATACAATTCAGTGTCCTTACTACAATGTATCTCCATTTATTATATTTTGCTTCTCTATATATTTTGAAACCTAAACCCACAACATAGTTTTATCTTATATATTTTATAGATTTATCATTGTATATGTATTATTATATCATTTTGACTTTAATCAGTGATCTTTTAAAGAAATAATAAAAATGAGAAAGTCTTTTTTATTTATCCAGATAGTTATCATTTCCAGTAATCTACATTTCTTTGCATAAGCTTTCCTTTGATATAATTTTCCTTTGTTCTGAAGAAGTTTCTTTAAATCTTTTTGTAGTGCATGTATGAAGGCAACCAATTCTCTTAGTGCTTATTTTTCTGCCACTTGTATTTGAAATATATTTTTACTATATATTGAATTTTAGGTTGACAGGTTCTTTGTTTTACTTTCAGCATTTTAGTGGTCTCATTGCTTTGTCTTCTAGCCTGCACTATTTGAGATCATGATGTGCCTTAGTGTGTTTTTCTTTGTGACTATCCTGCTTTGATTTCATTTACCTTCTTTAATCTGGCGAGTTACAGTTTTCATCAAATTTTGAAATGTTTTGTCGATTTTTAAGATACTTTTCTCCCCTTTTTCTCCTCTGTCATTCTCATTATATTTTTTGTCAAATTGCTTTGTATTATCACAGAAATCACTGTGACTGTTCGTTTTTTTTTTTTTTTTAGTGCTTTACTTGTGTGATTCACTATGAATAGCTTTTACTTTTGTTTTCAGGTTTAGTGGTAATTTCCTTTGTACTGTCTTATCTTCTCTTTAACCCAAACAATGTTTTCAGTGAGTTTTTCAAGTACGTTATTTTTTGGCTCCAAAAATTTCATCTGGTTCTATACCCTATCTTTTTTTTTCCTTCACTCACTATGTTAATAAGTTCCTGAATATACTTGTAGTAATTATTTAAAAATTCTTCTCAGCTAATCCAACCATTCTGTCATTTTTTAATGTTTCTACTGACCAAATTTTCTCCATGTTATGGATTTTCCTGCTGCTTCTTCATGTATCTAATAATATTGGATCCTTATTGTTATAAATATTACATTTTTGAGTGTCTGTTTTTTTGTTGTCTTTTTAAAAGAGAATTGAGTTTTGTTGCAGTTTGCAGATGTATAACTTGTGGATAAGTTGATCATTTTGAGACTTGGGTTTAATAACTGTTATGTTAAATCTAGAGTAGCCTTTACACTAAGAGTAATCTAATCTTACTCTTAAAGCATAACTCTTGTGGGGGTTTCTAGTGAATTTCCTGTATATTCCACAGGTCTCTCCACTCTCGTTTTTCAGAATTTGACTCTTAGTGTAGGGTGAGCTCTAGGATAATTCCTTGCCTCTGCCTAGCTGCTTGGAATCTCACTATGTACATTGCAATTTATTGTTTGGGACAGACTCAAAGTGATAACTTTACCAATTTCTGGCTCTATCTCTGCTGATCTCCCTTCGGTTTTGTACCTTCCCCGATAAATTCCAGATACCTTATTTTTTTCTCCCCATCTCTAATCTCTGTCTTCTCAACTCATTGTGATTGACATTTTCTGCTTTGGTTCCCTGTCTTTTTTTTTCACAGGCTGAAATGGTGTAGAAAAACAAGCCTGATTGCAGGGCTCCCTTTGTTTTCTTTATCTCAGCAATTCCCATTCTATATTAGTCAAATGTATAACAAAAGAGCTATTTAGTAGGTATTTACATCTTTTTATAGTTGTTTGTGGTGTGAAGTCCAAGGCAGTTAAGTCCTTACAGTAGAAATAGTAGTTCTCCTATATATGTATGTTGTCACAGATCTCTATAAAATGTAATTTGGTAGGTGACTAGTAGTGTTATGTTTTGAGGTTAATGAGTTAAAAAGTAAAGGAGTGGCCTTGCCTGAATGAATCATAAGCATCCATGAATTAAGAAGTATGTATTACTGAAGTCAATAAATATATCTGAGGTACATAAACAAAGTTAAATTTACAACATGGATGTGTCTAGGCAGAACTCAATAAATGCTGACTAGACTATATGGAGTGGTTTCTAAGGGGGACTAATCAGTGTCCAAAACTGTGGCAGCAGACTTCACCGTAGGTGGGAGTAACTGGGGAGTTGGTGATGGGCTAAAGGAAAGTGGCCAGTTTTGGTGATGGGCATAGTTTTGTATTGGAGAAAAGTCTGAGTATGCAAATTATGAACTGATAGGCCAATTTTGATAGAGAAACTTTGTTCCTCTTATGTGAAACTACTCTAAGGTAATTCCTAGTTAAAGCCCCAGAGGTTCATTTGGTAGGAGACTGATATCTTGCCCTAGCACAATGACAGAAGGTGTCTCTACATGAGATTAAAGGAGATTAAAAGTGGCTGCAGTGGAGGTTCCAACCAAAGATAACCCCCAAAATAGCCCCGCATGAAAACCTAAGGAGCGAGGGCTACTTGAATTATGGATGCTGTCTGTGGAGGGATGACAGACCATTTCCACAGTATGTCAACAGGCTGAGTTGGTTATAGGTGGGTTCCCTGTGAAAGAAAGAGCCCCAACCCAAGAGCTTAGAGCAGCTAGAGGTATATGGATTCTCTTGGAGAGCTGTTGACTTGGGGTACTTTTTCCTGGATTTTTTGTTTCTACAATGCAGCTGTGTCCATCATTGTGAAGAGCTACTCTTCACAAAGACCTGGTTATATTTATACAAGGTAGAGTTTCTATCTTTGTTTTCCTCAGTGACCAGACCCTACGTGATGCCATCAGATGACTCTCTGGTGTCTGATTTTTTGGGGATGTTCTTTAGTGCTGTCCTTCAAAGATCTGCATAGGTAGAGAAATATGATGAAGTAGTCTCTGAAGGGAATCCTGGGGTCTCTGGCCTCCCCACATCGTACTAGTTTCTGGTTCCTTCTACACCCCCGATGCACTAACTATTCTGCTGGCTCTAGGACAAGACAAGGTCCATCATTGATACTGTGGTTTTGTTAACATGATTAAAGCCCTAGTTTTTGTTTATCAAATTAGCAAAAAAAAATTTTAAAGGCATAATAGCTACTTTTTATGAGTCATTTAGCATAATCATTCTCATAAACTTCTTACATAAAAATAAATCGACTAAAGTTTAATGGAAATAAATTTGCTAGTATGAATCAAGAATTTTTGTAATAATCATGTTGTTTATCAAATATTTCACTATCAAGGAATCTCTCCTAGGGAAATAGAAACTCTTGTCATAGATGAGTTTTCAAACTGTAATTGTTAGCATTATTTATAATAATAAAATTAAGAATAAACCAAATAACCCAAATAATAGAATGATTAAATTATTTGTGATAAATTTATTTGGTTAGGCATTATAGTGGCATTTTTCAGAGCTACCTTATATAATAAGAAAAAGCTCATGTCATAATTGGAGTGAAAATACCAGGATACTAATTATATGCAATTTGATCCCAATTTTGTAGAAATGGTTACACATAGACAATTGTGGAAGGTAATGCACTGAAATAACAATGGATACTGCTTGTTGTCATTGTGGAGAAAAATCATTATTTTGGTTTTGTAACTTCACTTTCCCTTAAATCCTCTACAATGACAATACAGTATATGTTATTAAAAATAATTTCATGGGACTTTATGTACTATTTTTGCAATTTCCTGGGAGTCTATAATTATTTCAGAATAGAAAATTTTGCCTTATTTTAAAGTCAATGTTACACTAATTCTCAGCTGTAATTGACTCCTGTGTTGTTAAGATATGTTTACAGTAGAAGGTATGACCATTCCTTTAGAATGGCAGAAGTAAAGCATGTCTTCCTATTCAGACCTCAATTTTCGGGCAAAAATATATCTTTAAAAAATAGGGGCGCCTGGGTGGCTCAGTCGGTTAAGTGTCTGACTCTTTGTTTTGGCTCAGGTCATGATCTCATGGTTTGAGTTAAAGCCCCACATAGGGCTCCACTCTGACAGCATGGTGCCTGCCTGGGATTCTCCCTCTTCCTCTCTCTCTCTGCCCCTCCTCTGCTCTCTCTGTCTCTCAAAATAAATAACTTAATAAAAATAAAACATGTGGGGCGCCTGGGTGGCGCAGTCGGTTAAGCGTCCGACTTCAGCCAGGTCACGATCTCGCGGTCCGTGAGTTCGAGCCCCGCGTCGGGCTCTGGGCTGATGGCTCAGAGCCTGGACCCTGTTTCTGATTCTGTGTCTCCCTCTCTCCCTGCCTCTCCCCCGTTCATGCTCTGTCTCTCTCTGTCCCAAAAAAATAAACGTTTAAAAAAAAAATTAAAAAAAAAAAAATAAAAAATAAAATAAAAAATGTATTCATTCAGTACATATTTATTGAGTGTCTCTTATGTGCCAGGCACTGTGCTAGTGCTGGAAAACAAGGATGAGGAAAACTGAATAAATCCTTTCACCCAATACATTTTTATTGTTACAGGGAAATACTACGAAAGAGTAACGGGAGGAAATGATTTAATCCAAGGGGTATTTTCCATAAAATATTGAAATCTCAGAGGAAGACCATACAATACTGAGCTTTGGTGAAAAATATAATTTTATTTGAATAGTATTTTTGATACCAACTGTATGTACATGAGGGAAATGATTTTAAATCCTCTGAACATCAGTTTCATTAACTGCAAGTGGGAGAGGTAGTAATGACCTCAAAGACTTTGTGAATAACAAATAACATGTAAGGTGCATTGTACAATGCTTGGCACATAATATGGATTCAATAAAACTTAGCTATCATTAACTTTGACAACTCTTTGATAAATGAGAATAAGGGAGTATGCAAATAATAATAAGAGAGATTGAGATATTGTATTAAATTGTAGCTTTCAACACTTACTACAGTACTGTATACTGGAGAGAGCACAGCAGCAATTAGTTCTGAGGTCAATAAAAGCATATGCAGAATGGTTAAGTAAAGACAGCAAAAGAACAAATAACCCAGTATAAAAATATTTTATTAATCTATTAATATAGAAATAGTGTTAGCAATGAAAAAGAATAAAAACAAGACTAAGAGGATCATAAGATCTAATACTGTTGAAATATGTATAATGTTTAACTGGGATGTTTTATCAGATGGTTTTCAGTTTACCTTTTATATACTTTTATCATCATTATGGAAAATATCTCTCTGAAAAGAGATCTACAAACAAAATTATGTCACTGTGCAATCTGTGTCTTATAGAATATCTTGTTCTGATTAAAAGGAAAAACAGTGAACAATATTGAATAAATGTTCTTGCTGCTTATTGTCTGCTTAGCCTTCAATCTCTAAGATGTGAAGACACATAATTTTATGTTGTTGGCATTGCCAGTGGGAAAGGAAGTCTGAACTCTCATCTAATTGATAACTGAAGAAATCCATGATGGAGTATCTGGGGATTGCAGTAATCTTTGAGGGGCTCCATGGAATACTGTCCCATTGAATAAACTTAAAATAAGAATATTCACAAGTGTTGTATACTAGAGACCATCTTTTGTTACATTCTACTATCATGATAAGAAGAGGAAACATTTGTTGAGTGCTGATTATGGGCCATGCTCCATTCTAAGCACCTTGAACATACTAATTCATTTCTACAACAGCTTTAAAAAGTAGTTACTAGTATTCTTTCTCATTTTGTAGATAAATAAACTGAAGCACAAGAGATCAGATAACTTTTTCAAGGTCACCCAGCAGAGAATTTAAAAATAAGTCACTGTGCTCGAGGCTCCATGCCTGCTCATTACACCTCTGACTGCCAGGTATTTAAGGAAACCAGACAGGCCAAAAACAAATCGACAATAAACAGCATTTCCAACTTTTAATAACTGGTTATGTGTTAATTGTACAATCAGGAAATCTTGCCCAATTTCATGGAATATTATGGTTCAGGTGGTGTAAAATTAAATAACTTCTTGTAGAAAATACCCTGCTAAAGACCCAAAAGTTTAAAGCAGACCAGGAAGCAAATAAGTAGATATGACATTTCCCTTTTGCTTTTCTGGATTCATATGGCAAAATAATAAGGATTCATAGTAAAAATAATGATTGTAAGAACAAAAATAGCTATTAACACTGAAAACAATGATCAACACATAGTAGGTGCTCAATAAAGATTGAGTGTAATGGCTAATAATTTGGTATTACATGCCAGAGAAAGCAGATCTTACATAAACAATTTAATATTATTTTTATTATTTTACTGGCAAGGAAATTTAAAAAAAAAATTTTTTTTCAACGTTTATTTATTTTTGGGACATAGAGAGACAGAGCATGAACGGGGGAGGGGCAGAGAGAGAGGGAGACACAGAATTGGAAACAGGCTTCAGGCTCTGAGCCATCAGCCCAGAGCCTGACGCGGGGCTCGAACTCACGGACCGCGAGATCCTGACCTGGCTGAAGTCGGACGCCCAACTGACTGCGCCACCCAGGCGCCCCACTGGTAAGGAAATTTAGATATTGAGAGATTAAGTGATTTATCTAAAAGTCCATTTTAAAGTGGTGACTAAGAGTGAAACATAATTTCTCTGATTTTAGTTCCTACAGAACCTTCTATTTCTAAATTTTCTACAAAGATGTCAGGCCTCTCCTTATATCTTCATATTTTGCAGACTGACAATAGAAATTCTAGCAGGTACTAATCTAACAAAATTATTTTTAAAACTACTTAGTTTGTTTCGTAGAATTTTCTATAATGGCTTTTTATGTTTAGATTATATGGGTAAGAACTGTAATGTAAAAAGCTCTGCAAAATTTCATCTCATTTGATTGCTTAGTACTTCTATGAGATACATTGAAATGAATTATGATTATTCTTAGTTGGATAGGGAAGAAAATTGATACTCAGATTAGGAGCTCTACTCAAGTTCAAGCACTTTATGTAAGCCATGGAGACAGCTTTAACCCAGCTCTTTTAACTCTAGGCACTTGCACTTTCCACTACATTACTCTGCACTCTTTTAATGCTTGTTAGATTAATGGTAGATATTTTGAGGGTGCTTCCTATTTTATAATAGAATTATGTTAGGTAGAGCTCTTCCAGAAGCAGATCTTGAGACAAGGATATGGTGTAAGTCATTTGAGAGAAACAGGAAACTGGTAGGGGATACGGGAATGCTGCCTGGGACAGAAGCACTCATTCCTTAGCTTCTCAGAATATTGCCATGTGACAGACCTCAGCTGAATCCCCCCCTGGGACTTGCTAAAGGTCACGCCACTTTCTTGGGAGCAGCACATATCTAATGACCAGTCAATGAAAGAGTAATAGACTTCATACCATTTGTTTAATATCAGGAAAATTTTGAAGGTGCTTCCCAGCTCTAGAGTATCATATAAAATGGGCTGGAGCCCCTAAAGGAAATGCATCACAGTTCAGCTTCTCTCTGTGCCCAATTCTGCTTACTTAACTCTCTCTGACAAGTGCTGACTCAGAGAGCTTTTTCATTTAAGTTATTTTATACAGATTTCATCTCAGAGTCTGTTCTTAGGAAACTGGATCTGTAATAGTTGGTAGTTTGAAAAAGCAGACTTTGAAGTGGGATTTGAAGCTGAATGTGTAGCAACGCAGCTGAATGTTACGTCACTGGTGGTAGATACAGCAGGGATAGTCCCTGGAATTAGGAGAGTGTGCAGTTCTCAAAACTTCCTCCACTGGTGAAGTGGAATGTATATTATTCAAATGGAATGTACTGATTTGTGTAATATAGGACATGTTTGAAAAGTGCAGGACACATACAAAGACTGTGGAATCAGATGCCTTTTGGGGAAATCAGCACGTTGGAGGTGTCTGAAGACTATCTTGGTGGAGATATTCAGTGGATAATTAGAGCTCAAGAGAGAAGTTAGTTTGGAAAATAGGTTTTTGCAAGGTGTCTACTACAAAAAAAGAGTTTGAAAAAGGCACTTGTGTAAAGAGAGTTTCAAAGGCAGTGCCCACTAGAACATAAATCTTAAAAGGTAGTAGGATAAAGAGTCCTTTAACAAGATGAAGAAAGAATAGTTATAAAAATGAGGAGAAGAGCCGGGAGAAGACAGTGTAGTAAAAGCTAAGGAAACAGAGCTTTTACCTGATAAGAGGATGGTCAATAGGACAGGCCTAAAACAGGACGGCTTTTTGCAATTAAGAGGCCATTGCTGATCTCAATATAAAACCAACTAAATATAAACAAAATTATCCTGGGAGTGAGTCAGATTGAAAAAAAAAACATAATTGAAAAAACATAAACCCCACTTCAGTTTTTTATTTTTAAAAATTTGTAATGTTTATTTTTGAGAGAGAGAGAGCGCAAGCGAGTGAGCACACAAGGGCGGGAAGGACAGAGAGAGAGGGAGACACAGAATCCCAAGCAGGCTCCGGGCTCTGAGCTGTCAGTACAGAGCATGACATGCGGCTCAAACTCAGGAACCATGAGATCACGACCTGAGCCAAAGCCAGAGGCTTAGCCGACTGAGCCACCCAGGTGCCCCAAACCACACTTTCGGTAAGATGAGTCATAAAGAAGAAAATAAAGAGAAGAAATAGGATATAGATTTAATGGGTAGGTAGCATGGTGTTTGAGTGAAGAGAGGTCCATATGGAAAAAGGAAAATATACTAACACACCGACATATGAACATTTCAAATGTCAAGGATTTGGAGGATCATCTCGAGGAAAATTTGTGTGTCCCAGAGACACAAAGGTTGAAATTTCAGAGTTAATCTTTAACAAAACAAGTACCAGTAAGAGAAGCTAAATGTATGATATGTCTAGAACTCATGAGAATTTTAAAATGAAATTAATTCCTTAAAAGAAATGTTAGGGTAAAATATGAAATAGAACAGCCAGAAAACAGTTACCTGAAAATAGTAAAGATGATGCTAGAATAATGTTACCAGTTATTTCTTTATATTTCACTGATGATTGTTGATATTTAAGAGAGAAATAAGGAAAATGTGGTATGTTAGAACTTCTATAAATACTTCATGTGTTGGCAAGAATGGAATGTTTTTGTATTTGTTTGCCTTCTTAGAATACTTTTTTTGGTTATGTGTTTCGATAAATGAGGTAATATGTTAGTTGACTTGGACCTCCCTAAATAAGGCCCTGTATAAATCTTAGGTTTTGTTTGCTAAATGAGGCCTACGTGGCATTCATCTGGAACAGCTGTGATCACCTTAGACCTTCACAAGTTTAGTCCGCTTCAGGAAGGAGTTCAGTGTCAATGATTTTATGATTTGGAACACTATATCTTAGCAGGAAAAAGTTAAAACCTTAGAAGAAAATGATGGTTGCGAGGGCAAGCCTTCTCTACTAACCATCAAGGTTCCTGGCTTGACCTGAAGAAATTACAGACTTGATTGTGTTGGAGTTTTCCTGGAGAACATGTTTCTCCCATGACAGTATTTACTCAGTACAGGGAGGAGCGGCTCAGCCTTGAAGGCTAGAATGTGACAAACCTTTCCATCCTTCTTTCTAGCTCTCCCCATGTTCCCTCACATGCACACCTAATCAGGATCTAATTGTGCAGTTGAAGCACATGTGGGAAATTCAGAAGTTCTTATGCTATTTCATAATCAAAGGATACAATCTCTACTGATTTCATTACTTGAGATTAGCAAAAACTATTTTTATGCACTATAAAAATGTTTCCCATTTTCATGTTGGTTATGATTTTATTTAAGGCCAAATTCTAAAGGATATTATGCAATAAATCATTCGACCATCTGACTTCAGTGAATGTATTTTTAGACTGCCTATAATTTTTAAATACATTTTTATATCTGTTTTAATTAAAGTATCTGCTGCAGTTCACTGTGCTGATGTAGGTCAAATGGGAGCAGTTTACCTTTAAATAGCATAAAACCTCAGAGAAAAATATTGGGTAGCATGTGATATTAGATTTATATTTTCTAGTTTTATGGTAGCACTTTCCAGCAAATCTTCAAGCTCTACATGCAGTACTTAGGTGACGCATTTGAAAATGCTTACACCTTTAGAAAAGAAGAGTGTTGTTCCAAAGCACACATTGATATTCAATTATCTTGCATCACAGAGAGCTTCTTAAATTTATTTTCAATCAGCAGTTTTGTGTTTCTTGTATATTTTGCTTCTAGTACTTTCAAATTTAATATACAGGACGTTTTTGAGTACCTTGTTCTATTGTTAATATATACTATTAGTATTATATCTGAACCTGCACTGGAGCATGAACCAGAAGATACATTCAAGTTCCAGCACAATTTTATTATTACCTGAGTAACTGAAATAAAAAAATTATTTTATCTGAAAATTACTGTGAGAATTAAAAAATACACTTTGTGTAAGAAACCTGGGTAATGATTCTCAGTGTGGACTCAATGACAGCTGCATATTCCACATTTCTATCTTTTCTGATTCCTAGTTGCCTCTCCTATTATGAATAAAGTTTCTGGAAACCTCTCAGGAAAGTAGATCACATTTCTATTTATGAATCACAAATGCAATGTTGAATGGAATTGTCATTCCTGCCCCATATTGCCTAATGAAAGGTATACAGAGAGGCATTAAAAAATCTTTTTTAAAAAAATATTTATTTATTTGTTTTGAGAGGGGTGGGTAGGGGCAGAGAGGGAGGGAAAGAGAATCCCAAGCAGACCCCACGTTGTCAGCATGTACCCCAACGTGGAGCTAGAACTCATGAACTGTGAGATAATGGAGCTGAAACCAAGAGTGAGATGCTTAACCCAGGCACCCCCAGGCATCAGAAAATCTTGATTCACTGAAAGATGATTCCCACAGATCCATCTACCTGAAGGAAACCCTGGATTTAATTGAGGTTCTCTAT
The DNA here is from genome assembly GCF_014898765.1 of Herpailurus yagouaroundi. Classification (NCBI taxonomy): domain Eukaryota; kingdom Metazoa; phylum Chordata; class Mammalia; order Carnivora; family Felidae; genus Herpailurus; species Herpailurus yagouaroundi. The sequence continues at coordinate 13,193,958 of NW_024412415.1, read as the reverse complement.
CACACAGTGCTTTGCCCACAATTGCTGTCTGCAGTTTTTCTTTCCTTTATTCAAGTTCAAATGAAGCAATCAAGAAACTTCTGAGCAGAAACTGTGACATGAGAAATGAATTAGGTAGCCTAAGAATTGTAGAAGTATGTGATAGGTTTCTTCACCCCTAAAGTTATTATACTTCGTATGTGAAGAAGACAAATGGACTTCAGGTCCTAGCTATAACAGAAAAGTTTGTATCAAATTAACTTTCCCACTGAGGGAATAGGAGGTATAGTAGTAGGTATAGAATAGTAGTAGAGAGTACAAAAAATGGAAAAAAATAGGTTAGAAAACAAACAAAACTATTGGAAGGCAATGGAGAGCAACCAGTGCAGGCAGGGGTTCAGGGTCTATGATACTTAAGAGAAGTAGAGTAGTGAGCTTTATATTTATTCCCACTCTTTCAGACTGTTTTGTTGGAAGGTGGAGATTGGTAGAAAAAACTGGCTGAGAACACAGTCTACTGGTACTTTATAGGCTAAATCCTGAGCAGGACAATCTAGTGAAGGAGCTCCAGAATGTGCCTACATACTCCCATGAGTCTTTGGCCAGTAGCTTAGGCTGTGTAATTCACAGCAAGTCACATAAAATCCAATAAAATACAGCATCTGGGAGGTTGAACAGTAGAGCAAATATTATAGTACTTATGCTAAGGAGACAGAGGTTAGAATTGAAGGATTTCAAAGGTACTGGAGTTCTATGAACACCCTGGACATTCAGGTGGGACTCTAGAAAAGCCACATCTTAAGAGTAAGGATCCCACCAAAGTTGTAAGTATTATGTTTTGAGAATAAGGGAAAATCTGAAGAACAGCCCTAAAAAAGCCTGAAGCCATGCCTCCATAGAATAAGTACACTATTACTATTAATTTTGACGTTTATCACCATCAGTTAGTATTGCTTGTGTGAAATTAATATAAATGGAGTCATTTGTATGTTTTAAAAAATTTTTAAATGTTTATTACTTTTGAGAGATAGATAGCAAGGGAGGGGCAGAGAGAGAGGGAGCCACAGAATCTAAAGCAGGCTCCAGGCTCTGAGCAGTCAGCAGCCAGATGTGGGGCTCAAACTCACAAGCTCTGAGGTCATGACCTAAGCTGAAGTCAGATGCTCAACTGCTGAGCCAGTCAGGTTCCCCATGGAGTCATTTGTATGTTTAATGCCCAACTCCTTTTACTCGAGATAATAACCACAAGATTCATCCATATTATTGTTTGTATGTATAGCTTCTTTTTATTGCTTTGTAGTATCCCATTATATGAATACTCCATAGTTTATTAATCCAATCTACTATTGATGGAAATTAAGATTGTTTCAAGTTTGGGACCATTAAGAAATATTCTTAAACATACTTGGAGGAATTTACGTACTTATTTGTCTTGTATATATGATTAGGAATGCGATACCTTTAGCAAATATTGCCAAGATATTTTCCAAATTGGTGGTAAATGTTTGCAGTTCCAACCATGAGTTTTGAGAGATCTAGTTACTCCACATCCTTGCTGACATTGGTATTGTCACTCTTTGGAATCTGAGTCTTCAGGGAAATTATGCAATGGTATCAGATTATGGTCTTAATCTACTTTCCTTTTGTGAGTAGAGATGTTAAGCACATTTTCCTATTCTTATTGGCCATTTAGATTTCCTATGATGAGGTCCCTTTTTAAGACTCTTTCCCATTTTCATGTTTTCTTTCTAAATCCATTTACACAACGCTTTATATATTCTGATTATGAGTCTTTTGTTAGATTTGTGAATTGCAGGATCTACCATTCTGTGAACTGTCCTCTTAGTTCATGGTGTCTTTTTATTGATAAAAAAAACTTTAATTTTCATGCAAAGGATTATTTACTTTCTTTTATGATTATTTTGGCTACTGTGTAAGAAATATTTGCCTACCCCAAAGTTATGATAATATCATCCTGTTTTCTTTTAGAAGCTTTATTGTTTACCTATCACATGTAGGCCTATGATCCATCTTGAGTAAACTTTTGCATATTGTATGGGCATGTAAGATAGGGATCTATATTTAGTGTCAGTTAGCTTCACTTTGCACTGTCTCACTGAGTTTCCTTGCTGCTGGATTGGTATGCCGGTTCAGCTGCCAGTGGAGTCCTGGTAACACTGAGAGTAGAGGAAACTTAAGAGTATTGAGTAGTCCTGACTCATAGCACCTTGTATAGTTTTACTGCTGCTGGGGAGCGGTGAGGCTCAACTTGTAGCCGGACCCCTTTAACACTAGCCTGGTGGAGTAATTGCGGCACTGCTTTCTACTAGGTGGGACATTGGGGAATCAGAGCATCACCATCTGCTTCTGGCATCTGGGGGATAGAAGATTAGGTCTCCACCCAGTTTTCTGACACCACTTAATGAGGATATTGAAGTGCTGACAGCTTTGGCCAGGTACGGGATGGAAGATTAGCTCCTGCTCATACCACTGGGAAGGAGAATTGGAAAGCAGCTGCCTGCTTCTGCAAGGCAGGGCTGGGGTTGGATGGAACATCAGCTCCCTGTTCAACCCTGTGGCAACTTTATAGGAGGTGTTGCAGTTTTTCTCTTGGTGTTTGACTGGAGTAGGGCGGGTATTGCCAAAAAGGATTCTTGTTAGGCTTTATATTTCTGGTCCTTTGGCCAAATGGAGCAAGCATTCCATGGAGGTTTTTTGGTGCCTTTTGCAGGTTTTGGGTTGGGGACTTCTGCAGCACCCTGCTGGGGAATATGGGAACCAATAAGGAAATCAGGGACCTCATTGTACTGCAAGTGCTCAAGTCCCCAGACCCCAAGGTGATTGCTGCCTTTTTTTCAACTTTCTGTGTCTTCCTGTGATTGTTTGTTAGGTTATGTCCAGAGTTTTTAATTGTGAGAGACAGAGTCCAGGAGACATGGGGCTACTCCATCTTAGCCAGACCAGAAGTCTTTTTTATGGCTTTTGTACTGGCAAAAACCTTTAGTACATTATCTAAAACAAACCAAGGTAGTCGACTTTCTTATTTTGTTCCTGGATCCAGAGAAATTGTCAAGTACATTATCAGTATTCTCTTTTTATAGACTCTTTTGTCTGATTAAGGAAATGTCCTTATATTCCTACATATATTCCTTTTTTTTTTTTAAGAATGAACAGGTGTGACGTTTATTCAGTGATTTCTGTTGGTTAGCTGGTTGTTTTTTTTGTTTTGTTTTGTTTTGTTTTGTTTTGTTTTGCCTTCCTTGAAAGAACAATATGACTTTTCTCCTTTATTTTTCTTTTTTTATGTTTTTAAATGTTTCTTTATTTTTGACAGAGAGAGAGAGAGACACACAGAGCACGAGTGGAGGAGGAGCAGAAAGAGAGGGAGACCCAGAATTCAAAGCAGGCTCCAGGCTCTGAGCTGTCAGCACAGAGCCTGATGCGGGGCCCCACACTCACAGAGTGCGAGATCATGACCTGAGTGGAAGTCACTCAACCGACTGAGCCACCCAGGTGCCCCGTCCTTTATTTTTCTAAGGAGGTGAATTACATTGATTTTCAAATCTTAAACTTGTCTTTTGGAATAAGGCGCAATTTGTCATGATGTGTTATCCTTTTATATAGTATTGGATTTGATACTCTAATATTAAGGACTGTTTTTTATGGTTATGAGAGAGGTTATCTTCTTAAATGTATTCATTGGATTCTTAATCTTATATCTGGTATTTTTTCATTTCAAGAAGTTCTGTTTTATTTCAAATCTAACTCCCTTCATTTTGTTAATAATTCTCTTTCAAAATTTTCAATTTACTTCTCTCATTAAAATATGTGAGTGACAATTCCAATATATAGGGCCCCTGTTATTCCGCTTATTTTGTCTATTGCTTTCTTTAGTTTTCATTCATGTAGTTTTCTCTCCTATAGCCTTGATCATTTTGATTGTATAACTGACATTATAATTTGAAAATTTATTTGTAGAAACAATTGGAGAATTAAAGTGATGTTATAATCCTGCATAGAGGATTTATAGCTGTTTCTGAGTCTCTGAGGACACCAGCAATCTGAAATTGCTCTAACCAATTCCCAGGATTTGAGGATATTTGAAGGGTTTTTGTTTGTTTGTTTGTTTGTTTGTTTAAGTTTCTTTGAGACAATCTGTTTCTATTCTGAGTTCACTGTTTTCCTAGCTGGTAGCCCTGTAAGGTCCTAATCCATAATATTAGAAATACCAGCACTTCCATGTTGTTAGAACCTTGGACTCCAAAGACCTTTATTTTTTTCCCTGCTCTGAGATATTATCAGAATTGCTTCTTGGATTCTCAGCATGCCAACTACTACCAGCTGAAAGGCTGCCCCATGTGCTGGTTTACTTGTTTGGGTTTCTATCTTCTGTTAGATACAGTATCAGTAAAACAAATACTCTTCAACTTATTAGTTTTGAAGGGTATTTATGTTTTTATATCTATCTGTCTATCTATGTATCTACCTATCTAGATATGCCTAACTGTTATATTTCTGATTGTTCTAGTTGTTCTTGGTGGGAAGGACATGTGCTGACAGGGCAGAGCCTGCTTGGGATTCTCTTTCTTTGGGACTCCCACCACCACCTCTCACCCCCTCACCAGCCTCATGCATGCACACTCTCTCTCAAAGTTAAATAAACATTAAAAAAAAAGCCACTAAATTATGTCTTAATCTGGACATGACTGTTGATAGTGGGTATGGCAAAGATTTGGAAATCAAAAGGATTCTCTGAAAAAGAAGTAAATGATTTGGTGGCTTACCAGATATAGAAGATGAAGTAGAAAAGAGTAATCAAAAATGCCTTTTTAATATGCCTCAATACTAGGAAAAATGTAGGATTAAGTAGGATGATATATGTGAAGACTCACATTATAAATTATAAAAATTTTAAAAATATTGTTACATAAGTTTTTGTGTAAATTTTCACTTTATGATTTTTAAAACTACTTCTTTTCCTGAGAAGTCATTTGTTCTGTAAAATTTTCTACCTCTATAATCTGTCCTGCTGAAAAATTGCAGCAACCCATGTGTGAATAATAGAAATTTTTCATTATTTTTGCCTAATTCAATTTTAAGCTTTTCCAATTTTAGGAAAGTTCGGGCTCATTATCCATCCTGGGAAGGTAGATTATTGCTAATATGATAGTATTACTTTAGTATGGTATTTAAAAAATGGTATGATATTTCCCATGTCTGGTAAGATAGTTATTTTTTTATTATCCTTCTATTAACTTGCCTAACTCTATACAAGAAACTTGAGTTTTTCCAGGAGACAAGGTCATACAATTCACAATTAATGTGGTTTTCTTTATGTTGTTGTAGTAGGCAGAATAGTAGCTACCCAAATATGTCCACATCTTAATCCCCAGAACCTGTGAATATTTACTTTACATGGCAAAAGGGACTCAGCATATGTGATTAGGTTAAGGACTTGGATATAGAGAGATTATTTGGGATTATCCAGGCCCAATCTCATCATGTGAGTCCTTAAAAGCAGAGAACCTTTCTAGGCTGAAGCCAGACATGTAATTATCAAAGAAAAGTTTTGAAGATTTTGGAAGGGGGCATGAACCAAAGAATATGTGTGGCCTCTAGAAGCTGGAATTGGTAAGGGAAGTGATTCTCTTCTAGAGTTTCCAGAATGGAGCACAGCACTGCCAATATCTTTATATTAACTCAGTGAGACCTGTGTCATATTTCTGACCTAAAGAACTGTAAAATAATGTTTGTATTATTTTGAACCTCTAAGTTGGTGGCCATGGCAGCCAAAGAAAACTAATATAATTATCCTCTCATGTTTACTGTAACCATGCATTATCATCTTATGAGTTTGAAGTATGGACAGAAAAAAACACTGGGTCCAATTATCATTGACTTAAAGTTGATTTTTTTTTTTTTTTTTTTTTTTTTTTTTTGCTTGTAATAAGAAATCTACAGTTAGTCAGCCCAAGGCAGGTACTGCTGCTTGAGGATGTCATCCAGACTCAGACTCATTTTAGCCTCCTCTTCTGTCTTTCTTAGCAGGGGTTTTTCATTCTTATTGTTGCAAGGTGGCTGCTACTTCTCTAGATATCTCATCCTTATTTCAAATAGGAAGAAGAGAAAAAGATAAGTGAGCAGATAGCAAAATGGCATCTTTACAAAGTTTTTCCAGAAGGCCTACTCAGCCTCTTCAGATTTAATGGCATTGCCTAGACCAGTTCATATGGCCACCCTAGTAGCAAGACAACTTAGAATTTGAAATTCTTAGTTAGGTCCATTACTACCCTGAATGAATTTGGGATTCTGTTAGGAAGGAATAGGGGAAGTGGGTTAGAACGTATCATTGTCTTTTACTTCCATGGATACACATTAAAAATAATTGATTAGGGGCGCCTGGGTGGCTCAGTCGGTTGAGTGACTGACTTCGGCTCAGGTCATGATCTCAAGGTTTGTGAGTTCGAGCCCTGTGTCGGGCTCTGTGCTGACAGCTCGGAGCCTAGAGCCTGCTTCCAATTCTGGGTCTCCCTCTCTCTCTGCCCCTCCCCCTCTCATGCTCTGTCTCTCTGTCTCAGAAATAAACATAAAAAAATTAAAAAAAATAATTGATTAATTTTTATTGGACTGTAATTGTCATAGAATATCCTATTTCTTTCAGGTGTACATCATAGTGGTTAGATATTTATATACATTACAAAATGATCCCCATGATAAGTCTAGTTGTCATCTGTCACTGCACAAAGTCATTACAGTATTATTGGCTATATTCCCTAGACTGCCCATTACAGTAACTGGAAGTTTGTCCTCTTAACTCCTTCAACCTAGTTAGCCTGTCTCCCCACACCTCTCCCCATCTGGCGACCAACAGTCTGTTTTCTGTGTCCATGAGCCTGTTTTGGTTTTGTTTGTTTGTTTCTTAGATCATGGATACATATTTTAGGAAGTGCTGAGCTACTGCTGGAATCCAAAGGGCATTTCTGTACTGTGAAAAAGTAATGGTGAGTAAACTGTATAAGGAGTTAGATCATGATTTGGAGACATGAGTGATGGGAATTAAAATGTAGAGGAGAATTACTTGGGAAAGGGATCTATGATTAAGAAGAAGATTTATTTGGAGCACCTGAGTGGCTCATTTGGTTAAGCATCTGACTTCAGCTCAGGTGATGATGTCATGGTTCATCAGTTTGGGCCCTGTATTAGGCTCTCTGCTATTAACGCAGAGTTAGCTTCGGATCCTCTGTCTCCTTCTCCCTTTGCCCCTCTCCCATTCATACTCTCTCAAAAATAAACATTAAAAAAAGATTTCTTCATCAATATATTCCTCTTATCTTTTTGACCTTTATTTTATTCCTTCCATTTATTCTTCTAGGTCCTTCATCATAGAAATATTCCAAAATTTAAGTTCAGGATTTCTCTTTCTGGTCTTCATAGAAGTTGTCTATAAAACTCTTCTATTGATCATTTCAAATACTTACAGGTTAATGTTTAATGCATTGCAAGTAGTTAGCTTGGCCACAGTTGTCTGAATTCTTTGGGCTGCTTTTCAAAGTCTTTTGCCAAGTTAAGGGAATATTTTTTCACCCTTTCCCCCATTTTCTAAATAAGAAGTCAGCAAAACTAGGCTTGCAGACCAAATCCAGCCCATCACCTTGTTTTATAAATAAAGCTATATTGGAACACTTATTTACATATTGCCCATTGTGGCTTTTCTGCTACATTGGCAGATTTGAGTAGTTGGAGTACTGAAAATACATACTATCTGGTGCTATAGAAAATATTTGCCAATGCCTGCCCTAAATCAATCATCATTGTTTTATGTTATGGAATTAAGTTGGGTAGAGGATGTATTATAAGTAGAAACTGAACCAAAATCAGCATAAAATGCTTTTCCTTGTCCTGGGTGTTTATCTTCCATCTCCTTGTTGCACTTCAGCCAGGAGCATTGCATCATGTAAGTTTTGTAAAAACACCTTGGCAGTTTGATTTCTAACTCTTAACAAGCATTAATAGATCAACAGAGGAAAACCCAGAATCATTAACCTTGAGTATCAATTATAAGAAAGGGTAAAAGCAATCTGAGACAAAGGAGCAAAGAGTGTTACAGGTGGTTCTAGTTAATAGAAACAAAAGTCCATGCAAGTATCTTGCCTACTCCTGGGATTGCTGTGACTCCAGACTTCCATAGTAAACTGTTGAGTCCAGAATAGTCTCCTAATTAAATTAAAGTCATCCTAACAAGATAATTGAAGCATTCCCAAAGAACAGGGTGTATAAAGTACTTAGAAGGGGCTAAGAGGTCATTTCTCAGATGCATTTGAGCTGACTCATGAAGGAAGTGTGGAATCTTACCAGGGAGACAAAGCAAGGAAAGGCATCTCAAGCTAGGGGGAAGAAAACATTTAGTACATATTGTGTTGGGCACTTAAATGAATGTTATTTTGTTGTATTAGTTTGCTAAAGCTGCCCTGCTAAAGTACCACAGACTGGGTGACTTAGACTTAGAGAATTAATATTCTCACAATTCTGGAGATCAAATGTTGGCAGGGTTAGTTTCCTTCAAAGATAATCTTCTTGGCTTGTATACTCCATTCTTCTCACTGTGTCTTCACATGGTCTTAACCAGGTATTAACCTGTATCCTAATTTCCTCTTCTAATAAGGACACCATTAATATTGACATAGAGCCCATCTTAATTACCTCATTTTGACTTAATGTTCTTGTAAAGTTCCTATTTTCAAATACAGTCACATTCTGAGGTACTGGGGATTAGGATGTTAAACATATGAATTTTGGTGCGACACATTCAGCTCATAACATATGTATCCATAGATTCAGAATAAGTTGATTCAACTACAAGGTAAGATGATGCACCAGAGGCGCTGGTGAGAGATATGACTGTAAAAGTAGCCAAAACCCTATTTGAATAATGTCATACTAAGGAGTTTGGACTTACTTGCAAATAATTTAGAATCAAAGACTAATTTTAAGTGGACAGTATTATGATCAGAATTGTTTTTTATTGGGGTACCTGGGTGGCTCAGTCAGTTAAGTATCTGACTTTGGCTCAGGTCATGATCTCATGGTTCGTGGGTTAGAGCCTTGGGTCCAGCTCCATGCTGACAGTTCAGAGCCTGAAGCCTGCTTTAGATTCTGTCTCCCTCTTGTTCTGCTCCTCCCCCACTTGCTTTCTGTCTGTCTCTCAAAAATAAATAAACATTAAAAAATTTTTAAAAAAGAATTGCATTTTGTTGAAATATAATTTTTGTGTGTATTTATTTTAGAGAGAGAGAGAGAGAGAGCTAGTGCATGAGTCGGGGAGGGGCAGACAGAGATAGGAATGGGATAGTGGAGATAGGAAAGGAGATGATTTAAATTTGGGTATGTTTTACTTTAAGGTACTTGTGGTAATTAATTTTATGTGTCAAATTGACTAGGCTATTGAATGCCCAGCTATTTGGTTAAATATTATTCTGTGTCTGTGAGGGTATTTCTGGTTATATTAGCCTTTGAATTGGTAGACTGAGTAAAGCAAATTGCCTTCCTCAGGGTGGGCAGGCCTCATCCAGTTGACTGAAAGCTTGAATAGAACAAAATGCTAAGCAAGAGAGAATCCACTATCTCTGTCTGATGGTTTTCGAGGTGGAACATCAGTCTTCTACATTGAGGCTCATACTGGAATTTAGACCATTAGCTTTTCTTGTTCTCAGACCTTCAGATTGCAGACCTTGGGACTTCTCAGCCTCCATAATTGCATGAGCCAATTCTTTATAATAAATTTCCCCTCCCCTACTTTAGTCTGTATTTATTTGTTAAAGGGGTATGAAAAGATTGTGAAGAAGAGGAAGGAGCCATGTTTCTCCTTAACTGTGAATGTGGTCTTAAATTTTAAAATAGTGTAAATTGATCCTACACCAAACTTGAATTTTCTTTTAATACATTAATACACACCTTTTAGATCATTTTTTCTTGTAGTATATCAAATCAAAGCCTATGGGTAGACTCCAATCCGTGAATTATTAACAGCAGAGCCAGTAGTGGGTCCTTTGAGGCTGAGTCTATTTAGTAAAAGCGTAAGTGAGTTATTTTTTTTTTAATTTTTTTTTCAATGTTTATTTATTTTTGGGACAGAGAGAGACAAAGCATGAACGGGGGAGGGGCAGAGAGAGAGGGAGACACAGAATCGGAAACAGGCTCCAGGCTCTGAGCCATCAGCCCAGAGCCCGACGCGGGGCTCGAACTCGCGGACCGCGAGATCGTGACCTGGCTGAAGTCGGACGCTTAACCGACTGTGCCACCCAGGCGCCCCGTAAGTGAGTTTGTTTTTTTTTTTTTTTTAAGTGAGTTTTTTAAATGTGTGGTTCAGCAGTGCTTTGCTATGCCAAAGAAGTTTAGAGTTGGACTTTACTTAGGAGCAAGATAAAAGTTTATGTAGGTCACAATTATTGAGAGAATGATAGTCTTATTATATAGTGATATTTGAATTAATACTTTTTATTTTTAAAAAATTTTTTTTCAATGTTTATTTATTTTGGGGACAGAGAGAGACACAGCATGAACGGGGGAGGGGCAGAGAGAGAGGGAGACACAGAATCGGAAACAAGCTCCAGGCCCTGAGCCATCAGCCCAGAGCCTGACGCGGGGCTCGAACTCCCGGACCGCGAGATCGTGACCTGGCTGAAGTCGGACGCTTAACCGACTGCGCCACCCAGGCGCCCCTGAATTAATACTTTTTAAAAGAAATATGCTTTTTTTTAATTTCTGTTTTCACCAAAATAGGGTTTTCTACTTTGATTTTGAAATAATAGCCAGCTGTTAGGATTTTGATGTAACTTCTGTAATAATGAAGTCATCAGTATCTTCAGTACATAGAGTAAGGAATGGCCCAAAGTGGTGATAGGTTCTTAGGAGGTTAATGGTTTTGTAATTGAACTTTTGCTTCTTATTTTAACAACTCTGTAAGTGATCCTTCCCTCCATACTGCCTACTTTTATATTGTCACCCTTCACTTATACCAGTGTCCTTCCTGACTTTAGTACTTTGCACTCTACCACACACAGGAACAAATCCCTGATAATTAACAAAACAACATGTTTTTTAAAAGGCTGACCAGTAATTTCCAGGCTACATATGAGTAAGTACATCATACAGGATTTCTTTCTATAATAGAATTTGTAATTTCTTAATGCTGTTCTGCTAGAGATTATACATGAAAATTGTGTTGTAAGCAGGAGTAGAAAACAATACATCAGAAGAGTTAAAAGCACCTGACTCAGTGTCAGACAGACCTGTCTCTGAGCCTCATCTGGACCATATATTAGCCATTTGGCCTTGGGTAAGTGGCTTTTAACTGCTTAAGCTATAATATTTTAGTCTATAAAACATAATAAGGAAGTACCCAACTGCTACATTTGTTATTATAATTAAATTTCATAATGCAGGTACAGTGCTAGCACATGTTAAACACTCAGTAAACGTCAGCCATTCTTATATAGTTAGGTACCAAGCACATTGTCTCCAAGTCACTGATACAAATACCTTCTCTGTAATGCTGTCTTTAAAAGAATTGATACCTATATGGATGTTAACAAAAATGAAAAACTCAATCTCTTACCAGAGAATATCCTGACATTTTAGTGAATAAATGAATGCCAGTTATTTTTTATTTACTTCATGTTTTTACTAATTGTTTGCAAATATTCTTGTATCAGCTGGTTGAGAAAGAACCTAAATTGATAGGAGCCATCTATGATAACATTTGTCCTGTTTTATTGCAGTTTTTGGTAGTAAACCCCTTTTAAAAGTAGACTTATGTTAAGTATGCTTGATATTATGATAAATTTCAAGCTAATATAGTCCACATAGGGATTTTTACCTTATTCTATTTCATGGGCTATTCTTGCCACCACCTATTTGGAATGTCAGTTCTGCTTAGCAGTTCTGATTTTTGATAGCAAAAAAAAAAAAGCTTTTCAAAGATGAGACCTAGAAAGCGTTTTTATTTTCATTTCCATTTTCCAGGACAACCCAAGCTTTTACTAGGCTAGAAAAAGCTTGAAAGAGTCTCACTCATCCACTGCATCCTTTGTGATATAAACCAAATTAATCCCAAGGAAAAGAGTACCTCTCCAATAACTGAAGCTACCGGAGTGATAACAATCTAGTCCTTGAGCACCCACATGTCTCCATTGAGTATTGATTCCATTTTCAAGCTGTATGATATGCTTTCTACACCTAGAGAAGAAATAAGCTTGGCAAAGGGTCAGGAGAAACCTCTTCAGCGTAGCAGTTGAGAAAGAGCCTTGGACGAATACGGTTATCTGTTACTTCTTGGAATCAAGAAATCTGTTGCTGTAAAGGGTTTTCCTATGCATCCCCTTTGCTTGACTCTACTCAGAGAAAGTGTTTCTGTCCTTAAAAAAGTAATTGAAAGTTCCTAGACAAAAATCTGGTTATCAGATCTAGTTCACAGTCTCTGTTGCTACATTTCAGAGTTTCCACAGGAGGCTGAGGTGCAAGATCTGATGAGTAGTGGGTAAACAAATGGGAACCAAGACCTCTGAGAAGTGAGTCCTGCCTTACCCTCACCACAGCTTCTCACTATAAGTGTGCTTCTGGCTCTACAACCCTGTGCCATGTTGATATCTGTCTCTGTGCTGGCAACTTTCAGGTCCTCCTGAGTTAGGGAATATGGGAGTACTGTATGCCCTCTAAATTACCTCCAAATTGATTTGCACCAGAGCCAAGAATTTTTAAGTGGCAAGGTATACTTAATGTGAGTTCAGAATATAGGACTTAAAAAAACCCACTTTATTGAGGCATTAGTGACACACAAAAAGCATATTGAATTTTGTGACTTGATCAGCTTGGAAATAAGCATACATACATGAAACCATCACCACAATCTGTGCTGCAAACATAGCATCACCTCTGAAGGTCTCTTCCCACTCTCTTTATTAATTATTATTTTTTATGATAAGAGCATTTAGCAGAGTTTTAAGTATACCATGAAGTGTTATTAACTATAGACACCATGCTGTACATAGATCTCTAGGACTTATCCATCTTGCAACTGAAACTTTGTACCCTTTGAGCTTCTCTGCTCTCTAATTCAAATTATTTTGGAATCTCAACTTCTATTCAACTTAATAATTAATTGAGGACACATCAAGAACAGAGATCTGTGCTGAGGATTCTGAAATATACAAAGTTGAAAAAGGCAAGCTTTTTATTTCCCTTCTACAAACTCAACAGATTATGAGCAATCAATAGAGAAGTACAAAAGTCCATGTCACTACGAACAAACTTTTCTATTGTCAGCTAGTCCCAAAACCAAACTTTAATAAATATCTAATGATGAGCACTCCCTTCCTTATTATATATTTGCAAATATTTGGCAAATACTTTATATTTGCAGGTAGTCTGTGTTATACTTAACATTGTCTACTCGTCAAAGGACTGACTACAAGGCCTTGAGTTAACTGAAGACCACTTTGGTATCACTATACATTATGACACTCAGAGCTACTTCACATCTAGTAAAGTCAACTGTAAACTACTACTTGATTCATCAGGCTACTTTCCTTAAATTTGTTACATGATATACTGGCCTCAATAGCATGATAAAATTAGGTGCCTAAAACTTCATTTCTTAGAAACAACTTTGATATGCAGTTAAGCACTTGTTGAGGTATAACATTGTGGCTAAAATGTAAGCAAAGAGAATGGTCTTGATGAATTAGAAATGTTGCTAAAGTTATACACTTCACTGGAATGACTGTGTTCTTTTTTTGGATAAATGGGGACTGGAAGAATTCTTAAGGACATTTGTTAAAACTCATTCCATGGATCAACTAAGTACATATACAGCCTAAAGATTGCTGTCACCATTCGTATTTTAAAATTGAAAATTGGCACCTGAGAATTGAAATTAATGTATTTCTAATAGTTTCTGAGGAAATTCATGTGGAAAATAACCTACAGAGCTGGTGGTAAAACATCAGGTGAGTGTTGTTAGATTTAGCCAGAAGAAAGGTCCATGTCACATAGCTGCCCCTTTCTCCAATGGGGTCCTTATCACACCACCCCAAAAGTTAACTGAATCGTTTTTTGCCTACCTCTGCTTAGAATTAAATATTTGTGATTGAACAAATAAATATGGGATTATCTGGCAAAGAATTCTATTGTGCAACCACATCTGGAAACAATATGAAAGGGATGTTTTAAAAAATAAAATATTCACAATGCATTATGATACTATTATAATGGTGAAATGGCAAATATTTCACTTGAATTATTAGACAACTTATATTCCTTCCCCTCTCATATGCTCTGATAATATCTCATACTTGAACTGTGCATTGGAGCCTCATGGTTAGAATCTCTGGAGTCATGACAATCCAGATAGTCTCTCTTTGGCCACATTCTATCTGTTTTACCCTGGGCATGTTATCCAATGATTGTATGCCTCAGTTTCCTTGTTTGTGTACAGAGGGAGTAATTATTACATCTGTCTCCTATAACTAGTGAGAAAGATTTAACGTGGTCATGAATATGAAGCTCTTTTCACAGTTCCTGTGAAAAGACACATATAATATCTAGAGTTGTTCAGTTTCTTTGCAAATCAGCTATTTCTCCTGATATCCTCATTTTGGTGACTTAAGATCAGTATCATTCTAAGTACTAAAACTCAAACCTTAATCATCATCAATTTATTAATTTGTATTGAGACAGCCTATCTCTTTTTAGCCCATATTATCAATTTCTGAATTATGGTATTTCTTTACTCATTATAATATCTTTTGAACATTTCCCTTTTGTTCCATCTATCATAGTCATGCCTGACTTCTCATCTAGGTTATTGTGATGGCATCCTCACAAAGGAGGCTCCTACTTGTCTTCACTCTAATCCTTCCTACATAGAACTTCCAGATTAATCTTTTTAAGTTTTATTTTGACAGTGATGAATGTTTATAACAAATTGAGTATGATTATTATTCATTTACTTAACAAATAGTGATGATAAAATGTTATAATCCAAGCAATGTTCTAATCACTAGGAATCTAGATGTAAATAATATAGATAGGTCTCTGCCCTCAGAAAGCCCAGATTCTATTCAACATACTAGTACTATAACTAATAATTTAAAAATAACATAATATAGTTTATAAAATAGTAAATTCCAGTGCCTTCTTATTATTAATAATTTTGGTTATATGTCTAAGCATTTCCAACCATAATGACAGATATTTCACATATATTACCTGTAAATTATAGGCAACTTTGAAAATTAGGAATGATTTGCATTTTGCAAATGAAGTAAGTGAGGTTCAAATAGATTAAGTAACTTCGTTAGCATCATGAAATTAGTGGGAATCAGATCCATTATGTAACTCTATCTGATAACAAAACCAAGCAATTTTTATTATAACATGTGGCTTCTCTTTTAATAAAAAGCTAGTTTGTTTGTTGACCCCCATTCAACTCTTTTTTCTAACTTTATTGCCTACTTCTTCAGTTCTTATATTCTGCCTTCAAACCATATAGGGTCACTTATTCTTCCAGAAACTACATTCTACTTTCTCCCCTCTATACAATGTCATTTTGAGTTTTCCACAGCTAACACTCTCCCTCTCTCCCTCTCTCCCTCTCCCCTACCTTTCGCTACTAGTATCCAAGATCCAAGAAGCTTTCTAGATCCTTTCACCATAATTGAACTGTCCCTAACATAGACACCATTGAATCTTTTGTGCTTCCATATACTAACTTTAAACTCCTTTTTATTATAGAATTTGAATGAATCTTTGTGTTTAATCAACTAGATTCATTCTTTAATCTCTATGTTACTATGTATGATAAAATGTTTGTCATAATGCTTTGCATAGTGTATGAGTCCAATATATTAAATGAAAATTGGGGGGAAGAAACAAATGATCCCCTAATTTGCACAAGGAAGTGGCTGCCAATCACTTCATAAATAGGTGGGCCTACCTAGTTGGTGAAAGCTTTAAAATCTATAAAGAATTAATAACAAATATGGCTAAATTTTAGTGGTAAATGTGAAAAAAATGAGTTTGATTGACGTAGAGTAAGAGTGATAAAAATATAAGTGATTTTATGGTTGTTAAAATGACATGTCAGATATTGGCTTGAATCCAGCTTGTTCCTTTTTTTCAGTAGCTTCTTGTCCAGGGTCCTATTATTATGGGATTTTCAATGGCTTCCTTAATAAAGGCTACAAGTACTTTAAGATTTATGTTCGGATACTCCCTTGAGATAATTCTGAAGACGCAGGGAATATGTAAATTTAAAGGACAATAAAATGCACTTTGCTTTTCATAACCTGCTCTATAGATTGGGATGTTTTAAAATAGTGGGGATTTTTTAAGCAATTTCTTTCTAATACAGTGAGGCAGGAAAGCCTTAGTTCAGAAACACCAGCTTTACAAGAAAATGCCTTGAGGGAGGCCCAGATGTATTACCTAGAGGCCTTTCACCTCTTCCTTCAGCCCCGGTGCCTGTCATAGCGCCATCAATCCATTTCCAGCATTTTACTTAGCTATGAACTTCTTAGAGTGACAAGAGAGTGATTCATAATATATAGTAGGCTTCCAGGAAGCTTTTTTACTTTAAGCTACAGGGCAAGTGAATCAGCCTTTTGCTATCTCGCAGGAACTACTTATCTTCAATCTTTCAATTAAAGGTCAAAAAATGAAAGAAGACACTCTGGTTGTCTATTATGGTGTTTTGTTCCCATTGTCAGCGAATCTGTTCTTTACATAGTTGTCTCTCAACCTGTTCAAGATTTATTCTTTTTTCCCCTTGTTTCTGATTAAAGATGGGAGGAATTTCCTCAAGAGTTTTGGAAATCTTCATGAATTACCAGTAACAACAACAATAATAACAACAACAGATGGAGAATTATGATCACTTTCAAAAGGGAAAAAAAAAGTGTCCCTACACTAGGAATAATGTTTAAAGCCTTCACAAAGGAGTTGAAAGGCAAAAATTTCAAGAGTCAAGCTAAAGTTATCTTTTTAAAAGTTAAAATCATGCTTCTTGGTGTCTTACTCTGTGTCTGCATAACTAAGTGAAGAGGAACCTAAGTAAGTTTATGCAATTAAAAAATAACAATTAACAATTATTAGATGCTTACAATGTGACAGTTTTGACATCAGTTGATGTATTTAATCCTCATAGCAACCCTCTGAGATAGCCCTGGGATTACTTCTACCCTACAGACAAGAAATCCGAAGTATGGTAAATTGCCCAAGGTGAAAGAGTCAGAAAGGGACAAGTTTTATCAAGTCCACTTTTGGACTTGATTCCATAAGGGGTGATTTCAGAGCCCATGCTCTTAACCACTTTGCATGACCATTCTATAATTCCAAAAACTAATATGGAAAATCCAGACTCCTAGCATTTGGAATGGGTTTGAAGCCTGAATGTGAGAGCTCAACTCTTCATTTTCTCTGAAGAATATAATGAAGTAAGACACTTCTATAAACACATTATTTTTAGTCCTTGAAAAAACAGTGAGGAGCTATCAAATACATTCCTTAATCTGAAATCAGTTTATATTTATTGAATATTTTGACCTATTTGGATGTTCAACAAATAGTGTTGGATAAATGTATGAAACTACAATTTATTTAAATACCTTCTCTTATTCTACTTCATGTGTACATCTCTGTGGTGGGTGCTTCTACATACATTGACTTACCTAAACCTGGAAATGCTTCTGAGAAGTATTATATTCCACCTTGTTCTGAAAATGAAGTTTCTGATGTTTAAGAGAAAGAATATAACTTTTTCTAGGTCAACAGATTGAAAGGGACAGAACTGATGTTTGGAATTCTGATAATCTCTGAGGGTCAAAAGTTTACCTGTCATACAGTGATGTAAATCACCTTTAAATTAAAAAAAAATCCCTTTTCCTGAAATATAATTCCCTCATGTCTCATGTAGAGTGATGGGAGAATTAAGGACCAGTCTTCAAATGATAAAGCAAAACTTCCTGCAAAAATTCATTAATGAGTATTATTATAATAATATAATAATTAATTATTATATTATTGTGTCTGGAAGATTTAAAATCATTCAGGTATAATAATAATAACATGATAACAGTATTTCAAATACTTCTGTTTCTAGGGATTTTAATTTACCAGAATCCTGAGCCCCAACTCTTAGCAATTAAAAGTCTTAAGAATCCTTGTGTAGTACATATCTTAACTTATTTTGTGTATAATTAGAAGTTATTATAATTGCCTTCTGCAAATCTTAAGGAATTGCAGAATTCTTAATTAAAACAAAGATGATTTTCAAGAAATAAAAGAAAAAATAAAATCTAGAGCATCAGGAGAGGGGAAAATAATGGGATGTAAACTTTTTCTGTTTTTAAAGAATTTATGCTACATATCATGAGGAATCCAATAAAATGAAATGTACCAGAGTCTCTCAACAAAATTCCTCTGTATTTTACTGAGGTCCAAGAGAGATAAATAAAGTCCCTAAGCAAGCCCTATTAATGAATCCCATTGATATTATTATGGATACTACATTAATATTGCTAGATACTTAACTCAAATTCCTGTCTCCAACTGGCATTTTATACACAGCTGCAATAATCAGTATATTTGGTGATTTGTAAGGCAAAAGCCATTTTCTCATTGTAAGACTCAAAAACTTAATTTTCCAAAGTAACCCTATGACATGCCTGGTTCATGTATTCCTGTGTAGAATGGCATTTACGTGAATAAAGTTATAATCTAATCAATAGTTATGTGATCAAAATATCAATAGGAGAAGACAAATGGAAACCTTTAGATTCTTCAACTTGTCTTCAACATTATTCAAATGGAATTGGCAGCTTCATTTGGTTGTAGCATCTGCTACTCCAGAAAACTATATATGTCAGGTGGTCAGAGTTTGACAGCATTATCCATTAGGGTTTTCTTTTCTTTTCTTTTTTCTTTTCTTTTCTTTTCTTTTCTTTTCTTTTCTTTTCTTTTCTTTTCTTTTCTTTCTTTTCTTTCTTTTCTTACTGTATTTTATTGTTGTAAGAACAGTTAGCATGAAATATACCCTCTAAACAACTTTTTAGTATAATATATCAAGTTTAACTATCATGTAGAACAACAGATATCTAGAACTTATTCATTTTACTTAACTGAAACTTGATGCATGTTGATTAGTAACTCTTCCTCTGCTCAGCCTTTGGAAGCCACCATTGCCCTCTTTACTTCTATTAATTTGATTATTTTAGATACCTCATGTAAGTAGAATTATGCAGTGTTTGTCCCTCTGTGATTAACTTATTTCACTTAACATTATTTCCTCAAATTGCATCCATGTTGTGATATATTTCATAATTCCATTCTTTTTTATGGCTGACTAGTATTCCATTGCACATATATACCGTATTTTCTTTATCCACTTATGTGTCCATGGATATTTCGGTTTTTCTACATCTTGGCTCTGCTTTTGGTGACATAATCATGAAATTGTTGCCAAGACCAATCAAAGATATTTTCCCCTATGTTTTATTCTAGGACTTTTACAGTTTTGGGTCTTATATCTACATCTTTAGTTCAGTTTGAGTTGGTTTTTGTGTATGGAGTAAGGTAAAGGCCCAATTTCATTCTTTTTTACATGGATATCTACTTTTTCAAACATCAGATGTTAAAGAGAGTGTCCTTTTCTGATTGTGCATTCTTGGCACCCTTATCAACAGTCAGTAGATGATAAATATGTGGATTTAGTTCTAGATTCTGCATTCTGTTCCATTGGTCTATAAGTCTGTCTCTGTGCCAGGACTATACTGCTTTGATTAGTGTAGGTTTGTGATATTTTGAAATCAGGGCATGCAATGCATATAACTGTTATTTTCACTATTGAGTTGACTATTAATAGTCTTCATGTCTCCATAGGAGTTGTAGAATTATTTCTCTTCCATTTTTGTGGAAATGGCCTTTAGAATTTTGCATTGGGGGGGCACCTGGGTGGCTCAGTCGGTTGAGCGTCCGGCTTCGGCTCAGGTCATGATCTCACAGTTTGTGGGTTTGAGCCCTGCATCAGGCTCTGTGCTGACAGCTTAGAGCCTGGAGGCTGCTTCAAATTCTGTGTCTCCCTCTATCTCTGCTCCTCCCCCACTTAGGTTCTGTCTCTCTCTCTCTCTCTCCTTCAAAAATAAATAAAAACATTAAAAAAATTAAATAAAGAATTTTGCATTGGCTCTGTAGATTGATTAGGGTGGTGGGGACATTTTACTAATATTAAGTCTTTCAATCCAGAACATGGTATTTCCTCCCTTTCTTTTGTGTCTTCATTAATATCTTTAGTCAATGTAATTTTCGGTGTATACATTTTTCACGTCCTTAGTTGTCTATTTTTATTTTATTGGTGCTATTGCAAATGAGATTGTTTTCCCTTTTGATTTTTTTTCAATATATGAAAGTAATTTATTACTAATTGTCGCTGTGGCTTTTATTTATTTTTATTTGAGGTTTTGATTTAAATTCCAGTTAGTTAACATATAGTGTCATATTATTTTCAGGAGTAGAACTAATGATTTAGCACTTACACACAACACCCACTGCTCATCATAACAAGTGTCCTCATTAATACCCATCACCCATTTAACCCATCCCTCCATCCACCTCCCCTCCAGCAACCCTCAATTTGTTCTCTGTAGTAAAGAGTCTGTTTAGTGGTTTGCCTCTCTCTCTTTTTTTTCATCCAATGTTTATCTGTTTAATTTCTTCAGTTCCACAGATGAGTGAAATCATATGGCATTTATCTTTCTCTGACTTATTTATTTGGCTTAGCACAATACACTCTAGCTCCATCCACATTGTTGCAAATGTGAAGATTTCATTGTTTTGATTCCATGATGTATATAGGCCATAACTTCTTTATCCACTAATTAGTCCATGGACATTTGGGCTCTTTCATAATTTGGCTGTTGTTGATAATGTTGCTATAAACATCAGGCTGAATGTGTCTCTTTGAATCAATATTTTTTGAATCCTTTGGGTAAATGCCTAGTAGTGCAATGATTGGATTATAGATTAGGACTGTTTTTAACTTGAGGAACCTCCATACTGTTTTCCAGAATGGCTGTACCAGTTTGCATTCTTTCCAACAGTGTGAGAGGGTCCTCCTTTTTCCTTATCCTTGCAAACACCCATTGTTTCCTATGTTGTTAATTTTAGCCATTCTGACTGTGTGAGGTGATACCTCATTGTACTTTTATTTGCATTTCCCTAATGATGAGTGATGTTGAGCATCTTTCCATGTGTCTGTTAGCCATCTGGATGTCTTCTTTGGAAAAGTGTCTATTCATGCCTTCTGCCCATTTCTTCACTGGATTATTTGTTTTTTGGTTGTTGAGTTTGCTAAGTTCTTTATAGATATTGGATACTAACCCCTTATGAGATATGTCATTTGAAATTACCTTCTGCCATTCTGTAGGGTTCATTTTAGGTTTCTTGATTGTTTCCTTCACTGTCCAGAAGCATTTTGTCTTGAAGATCTCACAGTAGTTCATTTTTGCTTTTGTTTCCTTTACCTCCAGAGATATATATATATATATATAGTAAGAAGTCGATGTGGCTGATGTTAGAGGTTGCTTCCTGTGTTCTCCTTTAGGATTTATATGGTTTCCTTTCTCACCTTTCTGTCTTTCATTCATTTTGAATTTATTATTGTATATGGTGTAAGAGAGTGGTCCAATTTCATTCTTCTGCCTGTTGCTGCCCAGTTTCCCCCATACCATTTGTGGAAGAGACTTTTTTCCTTTAGATACTCTCTCCTGCTTTGTTGAAGATTAATTGATCCTATGGTTTGGGGTCCAGTTCTGAGTTCTCTATTCTGTTCCATTGATTTATGTGTCTGTTTTTGTGTCAATACCATACTATCTTGATGATTATAGCTTTGTAATATAACTTGAAGACTGGAATTGTGATGCCTCCAGCTTTGTTTTTCTTTTTCAACATTACTTTAGCTACTCAGGATCTTTTCTGGTTCCATAGAAATGTTAGGATTGTTTGTTCTAGCTTTGTGAAGAATTCTGGTGTTATTTTGATAGGGATTGCAATGAATGTGTAGATTGCTTTGGGTAGTATATACATTTTAACAATATTTGTTCTAATTCATGAGCATGGAACGTTTTTCCATTTCTTTGTGTCCTCTTCAGTTTCTTTTATACATGTTTTATAGTTTTCATAGTACAGATCTTTTATCTCTTTAGTTAGGTTTATTCCTAGGTATCTTATTGTTTTTGGTGCAATTGTAAATGGGATGGATTCCTTGATTTCTCTTTCTTCTGCTTCATCACTGGTGTATAGAAGTGCAACAAATTTCTGTACATTGATTTTGTAGCCTGTGACTTTGGTAAATTCATGTATCAGTTCTAGCAACTTTTTGGTGGAGTCTTTCAGGTTTTCTACATAGAGTATCATGTCATCTGAAAATAGTGAAAGTTAGACTTTTTCCTTGACAATCTGGATGCTTTTTATTTCTTTTTGTTCCCTGATTGCTGAGGCTAGGACTTCCAGTACTATGTTAAATAACAATGGTGAGAGTGGACATTCTTGTTGTGTTCCTGATGTAGAGGAAAAGGTCTTAGATTTTCCCCATTGAGGATGGTAATAGCTGTAGATTTTCATATATGGACTTTAAATCTTGAGGTATGTTCATTCTATCCCTACTTTGTTTAGAATTTTTATCAAGAGTGAATGATGTACTTTGTCAAATACTTTCTCTTCATCTATTGAGTGGATCATATGGTTCTTATCTTTTATTAATCTGGTTATCACGTTGATTGATTTGTGAATTCTGAACCACCCTTGCAACTCAGAAATAAATCCCACTTGAGCATAGTAAATGATTCTTTTAATGTGCTGTTGGATTTGATTTGCTAGTATTTTGTTGAGAATTTTTGCATCCATGTTCAGCAGGGATATTGGCTTGTAATTCTCTTTTTTAGTGGCGTCTTTGTTTGGTTTTAGAATCAGGATAATGCTGGCTTCATAGAATGAGTTGTAAGATTTCCTTCCATTTCTATTTTTTGGAATAGTTTGAGAAGAATAGGTGTTAATTCTTCCTTAAATGTTTCATAGAATTCCCCTGGGAAGCCATCTGGCCCCAGACTTTTGTTTGGAGATTTTTGATTACTTATTCCATTTCTTTGCTGACTATTGGTCTATTCATGTTTTCTATTTCTTCCTTTGTCACTTTTGGTAGTTTATACTCTAGGAATTTATCCATTTCTTCCAGATTGCCCAACTTGTTAGCATATAATTTTTCATAATATTATCTTACTCTTGTATTTCTGTGGTCTAAATTGTGATTTGTTCTCTTTCATCTGTGATTTTGTTCATATATTTTTTTCTCTTTTTGATAAGTCTGGCTAGGAGTTTATCAATTTTATTAATGTTTTCAAAGAACCAACTCCTGGTTGCATTGAACACTTTTACTGTATTTTTGTTTGTTTCTATATCATTTACCTCTGTTCTAATCTGTATTATTTCCCTTCTTCTTATGGCTTTGGGCTTCATTTGCTGTTCTTTTTATAACTTCTTTTGATGTAAGGTTAGGTTGTGTATTTGAGATTTTTCTTGCTTTTTCATGTAGACCTATATTGGTATATACATCCCTCTTATGATTACTTTTGCTGCAACCCAAAAGTTTTGGACCATAATATTTTCATTATCATTTGTTTTCATGTACTTTTTAATTTCTTTGTTTAAATTTTCTGTTTGACTCATTCATTCTTTAGTAGGATGTTCTTTTACTTCCATGTATTTGATTTTTCCAGTTTTTTTCTTGTGATTGACTACACGTTTCATATAGCACTGGAGTTGGAAAGTCTGCATGGTATAATACCAATCTTTTTGTACTTGTTAAGGCCTGATTGTGACCTAGAATGTGATCTGTTCTGGAGCATGTCCCATGTGCACTTGAATGTTTATTCTGCTGTCGGATGAAATGTGCTGAATATATATGTGGAGTCCATTCAGTCCAGTGTGTCATTCAAAGCCATTGTTTCCTTGTTGATTTTCTGCTTAGATGATTTGTCCATTTATGTAAGTGGGATATTAAAGTCCCTTACAATTATTGTATTATTATCAATGAGTCCCCCTTTATGTTTGTTATTGAATGTTTTATATATTTGGGGGCATAAATATTTACAACTGTTAGATCTTGTTGGATAGACCCCTTTAGTATGATTTAGTGCCTTTTTTTATCTCTTGTTACAATCTTTGGTTTAAATTGTTGTTTGTATAAGTATTGTCACTCTGGCTTTCTTTTAATATCCGTTTGCAATGGTAACTGTTTCTCCACCTTCTCACTTTGAATCTCAGATGTCTTTAGGTCTACAATGAGTCTCTTCAAGAGATCTTATACATGGGTCTTGTTTTTCTATCCATTCTGCCACCCTGTGTCTTTTGATGGGAGGATTTAGTCCATTTATATTCAGAGTAATTATTGATAGATAAGGATTTAGTCCACCTTATTACTTGTTTTGTTATTATTTCCAGAGATTTTTTCTGTTCCTTACTAGTCTTTGTTGCTTTTTGTCATTCTTTCCCACTTGGAGAGTCCCCTTTAATATTTCTTACAGGGCTGGTTTAGTGATCATGAACTCCTTTAATTTTTGTTTGTCTGAGAAACCATGTATCTCCCCTTCTATTCTGATTTATAGCCTTACTGGATAGAGTATTATTGGCTGCATATTTTTCCCATTCAGAACGTTGATCATATCATGCCACTTCCTTCTTGCCTACCAAATTTCTGTGGAGAGATCTACTGCTAACCTTATTTATCTTTCCTTGTATGTTAGGGACTTTTTTTGTCTTGCTGCTTTTAGGACTTTATCTCTGTTTTGCAAATTTAACTACGATATGTTTCAGTGTTGTCCTGCTTTTGTTGATTTTGATGGGAGTGCTCTGTGCCTCCTGTATTTGGATGTCTGTCTCCTTTCTCAGATTAGGGAGGTTTTTAGCTATCCTTACTTCAAATAAGTACTTTCTGATCCATTTTCCCTCTCTTCATCTGGGGCTCCTATGATATGAATGCTATTATGCTTTATGGAGTAACTGAGTTCCCTAAGTCTACTTTCATGATCCAAGATTTTTCTTTTCCTCTTTTGTGCAGCTTTATTATTTTCCATATTTTTTTCTTCTATATCACTTATTTGTTCATCTGCTTCTTCCATCTTTGTGGTCATTGTATCCAGTTAGTTTCAAATCTTGTTTATTGCATTTTTCGTTTTGACCT
This sequence comes from Herpailurus yagouaroundi, assembly GCF_014898765.1. Classification (NCBI taxonomy): domain Eukaryota; kingdom Metazoa; phylum Chordata; class Mammalia; order Carnivora; family Felidae; genus Herpailurus; species Herpailurus yagouaroundi. The sequence continues at coordinate 13,168,694 of NW_024412415.1, read as the reverse complement.
GATTAGTTTTTAGCTCTTTTATCTCTGCAGTAAGGGACTCCTTGGTATCTTCTATCTGCTTCTCAAGCCCAGCTAGTATCCTTATAATTGTTGCTTTAAATTCTAGATCATGCACATAACTTGTATCTGTTTTTATTATATCTCTGGCTGTGACATTTCTTGTTCTTTGTGGGGGGATGAATTCCTCTATCTTGGCATTTTGTCTAGGTGTCTGTCTGCTTCTCTGTGTTAGAAAAGCCTCTTATGTTTCCCACTCCTGAGAGTAATGGCTTTATGAAGAAAAGGTCATATATTGTCCAGAACCTGGTATTTCAGGAATTGTCTCTGTTGTACTTAGCTGCTATTTTATGGCTGCTGTATCTATCAGGTCAGTCTTTTGCAGAGTTTTGCCTTGCCTGCGGTGTAGAAGGATTAGACCTTATCAGAGTGCCGAGTTTTTACCAGATGTGCTCTTGTTGGCTTGTTCAAAGAGACCTGGTGCCATTTCCACTACAGCTGAAGCTTTGCACAACTCTCTGGTCAGTAGATGTGGTGCATGTGGGGGTGGGGGTTGTGCTGGTCTCCTGGGGAAGACTCCCACTGTGTTGGTTCTCAAGTACACTTCCCTGAGAAAAGCAGTACCAACAGACTGCAGGGAGACATGGCTTGGTGTATGCAATTTAGGCATCCAGTGTTCATGCTGTGCTGTTTGCTGATGTTAGTGTATGCTGAGGGGTGGGGAGGAAAATAGTACCAGCTAGCTTCTTTGCTCCTAGAGAGGGGAGTTCATGCTTGCTGCTGTCTGCGTTGTCAGACTCTATACCAGCCATGTTCCAGACCATGAAAACAACAGTCTTTGAGCCCCTGTAATTGTAAACCCCCCCCCCAAAATCAGCCCCTCTCATTTTCCCCATCAATGTCTTTGGGGAAGTGTTTTCCTCATGTGATCCTCTGTGTGCTTTTCTCTCTCTCTTGCTCTCCTCTCTCGCCTCTCCCCGGGATCAGGGCTCCTTCCCCTCCACAGCACTCACAAACCTTTTCTTCTCCAAATCACATCTCTGCACCACCTGTCTTCCATAACGTGGCCTGCTGTCTTCCATTGGTTGTGCATTTTGTTCTGTCAGTCCTCTGATCGATTTCTGGAGTATTTAAAATGAATCGATATTTATCTATCTATGCTTGAGGGACAAGGCAAGCCTAGGGTCTTCCTACTTCTCTGGCATATTCGAGCACCAATCTTCTAATTCCCTTTTGCGCAGTTCATTGTTAGTGTGTAGAAATACAACTGATTTTTTAATATGTTAATTTTGCATTCTGCAACTTTACTGCATTTATTAGTTCAAACATTTTTTTAATTTTTGGTGGAGTCTTTATTTTCTATATATAAGATCATGTAGTCTGCAAACAGGAATACTTTTGCTTCTTATTGCTCATGTGTATGTCTTTCATTTCTTTTTCTTCTTAATTGCTCTGGCTAGGATTTCCAGTACCCTTTTGAATACAAGTGACTAAAATGGTCATCCTTATCTTTTGAGTCTGATCTTAGAGGAAGAGCTTTCAGGTTGTTTTTTCGACGATTGGATATGATGTAAGGAATGGTCTTTTCCATATATGCCTGCATTATGTTGAGTAATGTCCTTATATTCCCAGTTTGTTGAGAAGTTTTCTCATGAAAAGGTTTGACTTTTGTCAAATGCTTTTCCTGCATCTACTGAGATGGTTATGTGATTTTATCCTTTATATTATTAATGTGGTGAATATAAGCTCTTACTATGATTACTGTCTATTTCTCCCTTCTATAGGGCCAGTGTTTGCTCAATATATGTATGTGTTCTAATGTTGGATGCATATGTATTGTTATATTTTCCTGATGAATTCACCCTTTTATTGTTATAAAATATTCCTCTTTGTCTCATGTTACAGTTTTTGATTCAAAGTCTTTTTTTTCTGATGTAAGTATACCATCCATACTTTATTTTGGTTATCATTTGCAAGAAATACCTTTTCCATCCTTGCACTCAGTTTATATGTGTCCTTAAGTCTAAAGTGAGTTTCTTGTAGATAGCATGTACTCATGTCTTTTCTTTGAATACATTCAGTTACTCCCTGTCTTTTGATTGGCAAATTTAATCCATTTATATTTTAAATAATTATTGGTAAGGAATAATTTAATATTAAATTGTGATCTTTTTTTTCCATTAGTTTTATATTTCTTTTGTTTGTATTTTTCTCTTTTTCTTTTTTTTTAGATTTTTTTAAAATCTTTATTTTTGAGAGAGAGTGAGAGAGAGAGAGAGAGAGAACAGAGTGTGAGTAGGGGAGGGGCAGAGAGAGAGGGAGACACAGAATCCAGCAGGTTCCAGGCTCAGAGCTGTCAACACAGAGCCCAGTGCGGGGCTCAAACTCATGGACTGCATGATAATGACCTGAGCCAAAGTTGGACACTTAACTGACTGCACCACCCAGCTGCCCCTGTTTTTCTCTTTTTCTATCTTCCCTTGTGTTTTGTTGATTTTTTGTATTCATATGCTGTGATTCCTTTTTCTTTTTCTTTTGTGTAAATTCTGTAGGAATTTTTCGTGGTTACCTTGATGCTTACATAAAATAGCTTACAATTATAACAGTCTATTTAAGCAAATAACTTAAGCTTAATTGCATACAAAACTGTCCTATGCATTAGACAAAACAGACGCCTCTTCCAGTCTTCACAAACTGGCCTTAAACAGGCAAAGACCCCCACAAATCAGCCTAGCTTAAGATTCTGGGGGTCTCTACCAACTTTCTCCTCCCCAGAGATAAAATGCAGCCATGGTTTATGTCCATTTATGGTCAGCTGGAAGGAGGGGTATCTAGTTCAAGCTGCCATCTGTGTTTTTTTTTCCCCAGGTGGCTGGACTGTTTCATACCTATAAGAGTTCTGAGACTGAAAAGTTAGATGCCAGTTCTTTGGACAGCCCTGGAGAATTTTGAGTGCTGGATGCACATATTAACTCTTTCCTTCTCCTGGGTGAGCTGAGAACCTGGATTTTTCATTTGCTTGCTTTGTGCTAAGCAGGGTGGGGATCTATGATGTCTACCTGTCCAACTCTCTATGTCTCTCTTGTTTTTAATTTTTAAAAATTTACTTCCAGTGTGGTTGATATACAGTGTTACACTAGTTTCAGGTGTACAATACAGTGCTTAAACAGTGCCATATATTACTCAATGCTAATCAAGATAAGTGTACTCTTAATTCCCTTCATATTTTCCACCCATCCCTTCACCCCCCTCCCCTCTGGTAACCATCAGTTTGTTCTCTACAATTAAGAGTTTGGTTTTTGGTTTGTCTCTCTCTTTTTTCTCTTTGTTTCTTTGTTTTGTTTCTTAACTTCCAAATATTAGTGAAATCATGTGGTATTTGTCTTTCTCTGACTGGCTTATTTCGCTTAGAATTATACTCTATAGATTCATCCCTGTTCCAATGGAAGGATTCTGTTCCTTTTTATGTAGTATATATATACCATAACTTCTTTATCCATTCATCTATCAGTGGACACTTGTGCTGCTTCCATATTTTGGCTGTTGTGAATAACGCTTCTATAAACATAGGCATGCATATACCCCTCAAAGTTAGTATTTTTATATTCTTTGTCTCCATGTCAGTTCTATGATGAGCTCATCAAAATTCCAAAATTGGCAAAGCAAAATTCCTTTGGGGAGCTCCTGCAGGAAAATTGATGGGACTGCATATATGTATGAACCCGTTCCCTCTCCTAGGAAGTCTCTTCATTATCATATGGTGCTGTGCCCAGGGCAAGGACTCTGGTGAGAGGGTTTCCCAATCTCTTTGCTGGCTTTTATGAGACTGGTTTCACATTCTCCTGGAATAAGCCTTTTGATTACTTTCTGGATTTTTCAAAAACAGAATGTATCTTTAAATTGTTGTTGAATTGGAGGAGGAGGGAAGATGGCGGCGTAGGAGGACGCTGGGCTCACCGCGCGTCCTGCTGATCACTTAGATTCCACCTACACCTGCCTAAGTAACCCAGAAAACCACCAGAGGATTAGCAGAACGGAGTCGCCGGAGCCAAGCGCAGACGAGAGGCCCACGGAAGAGGGTAGGAAGGGCGGCAAGGCGGTGCGTGCTCCACGGACTGGCGGGAGGGAGCCGGGGCGGAGGGGCGTCTCGCCGGCCAAGCAGAGCCGCCTAGCCTGGCTTGCAAAAAGCGGAGGGGCCTGACGGACTGTGTTCTGACAGCAAGCGTGACTTAGCGGCTGGGAGGTCATAAGTTAACAGCTCTGCTCAGAAAGCGGGAAGGCTGGAGGACAAAGGGAAGGAAAGCTGCTCAGCCCCCGGACGACAGAGCTCAGTTTGGTGGGGAACAAAGGCGCTCGCCAGCGCCATCTTCCCCGCCCATCCCCCAGCCAAAATCCCAAAGAGAACCAGTTCCTGCCAGGGAACTTGCTCGCAACTTGCACAACTTGCTGTGCAAACACCCAACTCTGCGCTTCTGCGGAGCCAAACCTCCGGCAGCGGATCTGACTCCCTCCTGCTGCCACAGGGCCCCTCCTGAAGTGGATCACCTAAGGAGAAGCAAGCTAAGCCTGCCCCTCCTGCCCCTGTGCACCTTGCCTACCCACCCCAGCTAAGACGCCAGATCCCCAGCATCACAAGCCTGGCAGTGTGCAAGTAGCCCAGACAGGCCACCCCACCCCACAGTGAATCCCGCCCCTAGGAGAGGGGAAGAGAAGGCACACACCAGTCTGACTGTGGCCCCAGCGGTGGGCTGGGGGCAGACATCAGGTCTGACTGCGGCTCCGCCCACCAACTCCAGTTATACACCACAGCACAGGGGAAGTGCCCTGCAGGTCCTCACCACGCCAGGGACTATCCAAAATGACCAAGCGGAAGAATTCCCCTCAGAAGAATCTCCAGGAAAAAACAACAGCTAATGAGCTGATCAAAAAGGATTTAAATAATATAACAGAAAGTGAATTTAGAATAATAGTCATAAAATTAATCGCTGGGCTTGAAAACAGTATAGCTGACAGCAGAGAATCTCTTGCTACAGAGATCAAGGGACTAAAAAACAGTCACGAGGAGCTGAAAAACGCTTTAAACGAAATGCATAACAAAATGGAAACCACCACGGCTCGGATTGAAGAGGCAGAGGAGAGAATAGGTGAACTAGAATATAAAGCTATGGAAAAAGAGGAAGCTGAGAAAAAGAGAGATAAAAAAATCCAGGAGTATGAGGGGAAAATTAGAGAACTAAGTGATACACTAAAAAGAAATAATATACGCATAATTGGTATCCCAGAGGAGGAAGAGAGAGGGAAAGGTGCTGAAGGGGTACTTGAAGAAATAATAGCTGAGAACTTCCCTGACTGGGGAAGGAAAAAGGCATTGAAATCCAAGAGGCACAGAGAACTCCCTTCAGACGTAACTTGAATCGATCTTCTGCACGACATATCATAGTGAAACTGGCAAAATACAAGGATAAAGAGAAAATTCTAAAAGCAGCAAGGGGTAAACGTGCCCTCACATATAAAGGGACACCTATAAGACTCGTGACTGAACTCTCTTTTGAAACTTGGCAGGCCAGAAAGAATTGGCACGAGATTTTCAGTGTGCTAGACAGAAAAAATATGCAGCCGAGAATCCTTTATCCAGCAGGTCTGTCATTTAGAATAGAAGGAGAGATAAAGGTCTTCCCAAACAAACAAAAACTGAAGGAATTTGTCACCACTAAACCAGCCCTACAAGAGATCCTAAGGGGGACCCTGTGAGACAAAGTACCAGAGACATCACTACAAGCATAAAACATACAGACATCACAATGACTCTAAACCCATATCTTTCTATAATAACACTGAATGTAAATGGATTAAATGCGCCAACCAAAAGACATAGGGTATCAGAATGGATAAAAAAACAAGACCCATCTATTTGCTGTCTACAAGAGACTCATTTTAGACCTGAGGACACCTTTAGATTGAGAGTGAGGGGATGGAGAACTATTTATCATGCTACTGGAAGCCAAAAGAAAGCTGGAGTAGCCATACTTATATCAGACAAACTAGACTTTAAATTAAAGGCTGTCACAAGAGATGAAGAAGGACATTATATAATAGTGACAGGGTCTATCCATCAGGAAGAGCTAACAATTATAAATGTCTATGCGCCGAATACCGGAGCGCCCAAATATATAAAACAATTACTCATAAACACAAGCAACCTTATTGATAAGAATGTGGTAATTGCAGGGGACTTTAACACTCCACTTACAGAAATGGATAGATCATCCAGACACACGGTCAATAAAGAAACAAGGGCCCTGAATGAGACATTGGACCAGATGGACTTGACAGATATATTTAGAACTCTGCATCCCAAAGCAACAGAATATACTTTCTTCTCGAGTGCACATGGAACATTCTCCAAGATAGATCATATACTGGGTCACAAAACAGCCCTTCATAAGTTTACAAGAATTGAAATCATGCCATGCATACTTTCAGACCACAATTCTATGAAGCTTGAAATCAACCACAGAAAAAAGTCTGGAAAACCTCCCAAATAATGGAGATTAAAGAACACCCTACTAACGAATGAGTGGGTCAATCAGGCAATTCGAGAAGAAATTAAAAAATATATGGAAACAAAGGAAAATGAAAATACAACAATCCAAACGCTTTGGGACGCAGCGAAGGCAGTCCTGAGAGGAAAATACATTGCAATCCAGGCCTATCTCAAGAAACAAGAAAAATCCCAAATACAAAATCTAACAGCACACCTAAAGGAACTAGAAACAGAACAGCAAAGGCAGCCTAAACCCAGCAGAAGAAGAGAAATAATAAAGATCAGAGCAGAAATAAACAATATAGAATCTAAAAAAACTGTAGAGCAGATCAACGAAACCAAGAGTTGGTTTTTTGAAAAAATAAACAAAATTGACAAACCTCTAGCCAGGCTTCTCAAAAAGAAACGGGAGATGACCCAAATAGATAAAATCATGAATGAAAATGGAATGATTACAACCAATCCCTCAGAGATACAAACAATTATCAGGGAATACTATGAAAAATTATATGCCAACAAATTGGACAACCTGGAAGAAATGGACAAATTCCTGAACACCCACACTCTTCCAAAACTCAATCAGGAGGAAATAGAAAGCTTGAACAGACCCATCACCAGCGAAGAAATTGAATCGGTTATCAAAAATCTCCCAACAAATAAGAGTCCAGGACCAGATGGCTTCCCAGGGGAGTTCTACCAGACGTTTAAAGCAGAGATAATACCTATCCTTCTCAAGCTATTCCAAGAAATAGAAAGGGAAGGAAAACTTCCAGACTCATTCTATGAAGCCAGTATTACTTTGATTCCTAAACCAGACAGAGACCCAGTAAAAAAAAGAGAACTACAGGCCAATATCCCTGATGAATATGGATGCCAAAATTCTCAATAAGATACTAGCAAATCAAATTCAACGGCATATAAAAAGAATTATTCACCATGATCAAGTGGGATTCATTCCTGGGATGCAGGGCTGGTTCAACATTCGCAAATCAATCAGCGTGATACATCACATTAACAAAAAAAAAGAGAAAAACCATATGATCCTGTCAATCGATGCAGAAAAGGCCTTTGACAAAATCCAGCACCCTTTCTTAATAAAAACCCTTGAGAAAGTCGGGATAGAAGGAACATACTTAAAGATCATAAAAGCCATTTATGAAAAGCCCACAGCTAACATCATCCTCAACGGAGAAAAACTGAGAGCTTTTTCCCTGAGATCAGGAACACCACAGGGATGCCCACTATCACCGCTGTTGTTTAACATAGTGCTGGAAGTTCTAGCATCAGCAATCAGACAACAAAAGGAAATCAAAGGCATCAAAATTGGCAAAGATGAAGTCAAGCTTTCGCTTTTTGCAGATGACATGATATTATACATGGAAAATCCGACAGACTCCACCAAAAGTCTGCTAGAACTGATACATGAATTCAGCAAAGTTGCAGGATACAAAATCAATGTACAGAAATCAGTTGCATTCTTATACACTAACAATGAAGCAACAGAAAGACAAATAAGGAAACTGATCCCATTCACAATTGCACCAAGAAGCATAAAATACCTAGGAATAAATCTAACCAAAGATGTAAAGGATCTGTATGCTGAAAACTATAGTAAGCTTATGAAGGTAATTGAAGAAGATTTAAAGAAATGGAAAGACATTCCCTGCTCATGGATTGGAAGAATAAATATTGTCAAAATGTCAATACTACCCAAAGCTATCTACACATTCAATGCAATCCCAATCAAAATTGCACCAGCATTCTTGTTGAAACTAGAACAAGCAATCCTAAAATTCATATGGAACCACAAAAGGCCCCGAATAGCCAAAGGAATTTTGAAGAAGAAGACCAAAGCAGGAGGCATCACAATCCCAGACTTTAGCCTCTACTACAAAGCTGTCATCATCAAGACAGCATGGTATTGGCACAAAAACAGACACATAGACCAATGGAATAGAATAGAAACCCCAGAACTAGACCCACAAACGTATGGCCAACTCATCTTTGACAAAGCAGGAAAGAACATCCAATGGAAAAAAGACAGTCTCTTTAACAAATGGTGCTGGGAGAACTGGACAGCAACATGCAGAAGGTTGAAACTAGACCACTTTCTCACACCATTCACAAAAATAAACTCAAAATGGATAAAGGACCTGAATGTGAGACAGGAAACCATCCAAACCCTAGAGGAGAAAGGAGGAAAAGACCTCTCTGACTTCAGCCGTAGCAATCTCTTACTCGACACATCCCCAAAGGCAAGGGAATTAAAAGCAAAAGTGAATTACTGGGACCTTATGAAGATAAAAAGCTTCTGCACAGCAAAGGAAACAACCAACAAAACTAAAAGGCAACCAACGGAATGGGAAAAGATATTTGCAAATGACATATCGGACAAAGGGCTAGTATCCAAAATCTATAAAGAGCTCACCAAACTCCACACCCGAAAAGCAAATAACCCAGTGAAGAAATGGGCAGAAAACATGAATAGACACTTCTCTAAAGAAGACATCCGGATGGCCAACAGGCACATGAAAAGATGTTCAGTGTCGCTCCTTATCAGGGAAATACAAATCAAAACCACACTCAGATATCACCTCACGCCAGTCAGAGTGGCCAAAATGAACAAATCAGGAGACTATAGATGCTGGAGAGGATGTGGAGAAACGGGAACCCTCTTGCACTGTTGGTGGGAATGCAAATTGGTGCAGCCGCTCTGGAAAGCAGTGTGGAGGTTCCTCAGAAAATTAAAAATAGACCTACCCTATGACCCAGCAATAGCACTGCTAGGAATTTATCCAAGGGACACAGGAGTACTGATGCATAGGGGCACTTGTACCCCAATGTTCATAGCAGCACTCTCAACAATAGCCAAATTATGGAAAGAGCCTAAATGTCCATCAACTGATGAATGGATAAAGAAATTGTGGTTTATATACACTATGGAATACTACGTGGCAATGAGAAAAAATGAAATATGGCCTTTTGTAGCAACGTGGATGGAACTGGAGAGTGTGATGCTAAGTGAAATAAGCCATACAGAGAAAGACAGATACCATATGGTTTCACTCTTATGTGGATCCTGAGAAACTTAACAGGAACCCATGGGGGAGGGGAAGGAAAAAAAAAAAAAGAGGTTAGAGTGGGAGAGAGCCAAAGCATAAGAGACTGTTGAGAACTGAGAGCAAACTGAGGGTTGATGGGGGGTGGGAGGGAGGGGAGGGTGGGTGATGGGTATTGAGGAGGGCACCTGTTGGGATGAGCACTGGGTGTTGTACGGAAACCAATTTGACAATAAATTTCATATATAAGAAAAATAAATAAATAAATAAATTGTTGTTGAATTAATGTGTTTGTGAGTGAGAGGAGGGTCTAGGGCTTCCTACTTTGCCATCTTGCTGGTGTCACTTCCATTATTTTCTCATTGTTTCAATTTCATACATATTGAGCCAATAGTGAGACATTGCACAAATCCAGGGAGCATCATTACAATAGAATGCGGTTTGAATGGTGGTCTCTGATTGTACAATTCTATTGCCCTTCTGTTAGGATATTTTGTAGACTGAATGAAGGTTTGAGTTGGGAGGGGAGGTAAAGTTCATGAAAGGAGGAGCTAGGAAGTTACTAAAATTAAGTCTCGTCTGTATCAGAGTGGTATCTCATTGTGGTTTAATTTGTATTTACCTAATGACCAAAGATATTGAACATGTTTTTATGTGCTTATAGACTATTTATATGTTATTTCAAGACGTGTCTATTCAAATCCTGAACCAATTTTTTTTAATAAATGGCTTTTTATTGTTGAGCTTTTTGTATATCCATTATATTATGAGTTCCTTATTTATCCTGGATATACATCCTTTATCATATACAAGATTTTCTAATACTTTATTGCTTGTGACCTTTACAATACAAAAGTTTTTAGGTTTGTTGAAGTCCAATTTATCTCCTTTTCTTGTGATTTTGGTGTCACATCTATGAAACTGTTTCCTAAGTCAAGATAACAAAGACTTTCATTTATATTTTCTTCTGTGAATTTAATAGTTTTAGCTCTTATACTCAGGCGAGCATCCACTTGAGTTAATTTTTGTATATTGTTTGAGGCAGGGCCTCTAATTTCATTCCTTTGCACTTTGATATCCAGTTAATACTGGCACAGTTTGTTTGAAAGAATTTTCTTTCTCCTTTGAATTGACTAAGTACCTTTGTCAAAAATCATTTGAGTGAATGGGAGAAGATATTTGCAAATAATGCATCTGATAATGCATATAAAATAATTAAATATATAAATAATATAAAAATGTACACAACTTGATATTAAAAAAACCCTGATTAAAAAATTGGCAGAGGGCTTGAAGAGACATTTCTCCAAAGAAGAGATACAGATGTCCAACAGGCACATGAAAAGATACTCAGCACTATTAACTAGTTTTCACCTCACACCTGTTAGAATGGATATTATCAAAAAGACAAAAAATAAGAGTTGACAAGGGTGTGGAGAAAAGAAACCTTCATATACTGTTGGTGGGAATGTAATTTGGTTAAGCTACTATTGAAATCAGTACAGTGGGTCCTCAAAAATTTTAAAATAGAAATACCATGTAACCTAGCAATTCCATTTCAGTTTATTTATACAAAGACAATGAAAACATGAATTGAAAGAGATATGTGCACCCCTGTGTTCATTGCAGCATTATTTATGATAGCTAGGTTATGTAAACAACCTAAGTTTCCATCAGTAAATTAATGGATAAAGAAAATGTGATCAGGGCACCTGGGTGGATCAGTTAGTTAAGTGTTTGACTCTTGATCTTGGCTAGGCCATGATCTCATGGTTTGTGGAATCGAGCCCCAGGTTGGGCTCCATGATTAGCTTGGGATTCTGTCTCTCCCTCTCTCTCTCTTCCCCTCCCCCACTCACATGCACGCTCTCTCTCACATAAACTTAAAAAAATATGTGATATAAATATTGAAATATTATCCCGCCATAAAGAAGAATGAAATTTTGCCATTTGTGAAAATGTCACTGGATGTAGAGGGTATTATGCCAAGTGAAATAAATCAGAGAAAGACAAATACCATATGATTTCACTTATAGGTGGAGTCTAACAAAACTAATAAACCAAACAAAATAGAAAGAGACTCAGAGATAAGTGAAACAAACTGTTGGTTACCAGAGGAGAGAATTTAGGGGGCGTATGTGAAGTAGGCAAAGGGGATTAACAGGTACAAAAGTCCTGTTATAAAATAAGAAGTCATATATATGTAAAGTGCAGCCTAGGGAATATAGTCAATATTTTAATACTTTTCTATGGTGACAGATGGCAACTAGACTTACTGTGGGATCATTTCATAATGTATAAAAACACTGAATCACTATGATTTACCTAATGGTAATAAGATATTATATGTCAGTTATATTTAACTGTAAATGTAAGGGTTTATTTATGGACTCTCAAGTCTATTCTAATAATCTAGATGTTTATGCTTATTCCAGCACCACACTGTCTTGATTACAATAGCTTTGTAGTAAGTTTTAAAATGGGTAAGTGTGACTCATACAACTTTTTCAAGGCTGTCTTGGCTATTTGGGGACTCTTGCATTTCCATATGATTATTAGGATCAGTTTATCAATTTTTACAAAATCTTCATCTGGGATTTTGATAGAGATTGTGTTCAATAGGTACATTTATTTGGATGGTGCTGCTATCTTGGGAACATTAAGTCTTCTAACTTGTGAACATGGGATGTCATTCCAAATATTTAGGTCTTCTTTAATTACTTTCATTAATGTTTTGTAGTTTTCATTATAAAAGTCTTTCACTTTTTTGTTAAGCCTATTCCCAATTATTTGATACTTTCTGATGCTATTGTAAATGCAATTATATTCTTAATTTTTGGATTATTTATTGATAGTGTATAGAAGTTGATTTTTATAGATTGATTTTGTATACTGTAACCTGCACTACTTATTAGTTTTGATATTTTATTTTAACTTGCAAATTCCTTAGGATTTTCTCTACACAAGATCTTGTCATCTACGAATAGACATAGTGTTAGTTCTCCCTTCCTATCTGGATACTTTTTTTTTTTCCCTTGTCTAATGGTCCTGCTAGACTGTCTACCACAATGTTGAATAAAAGTGACTAGAGCAGGCACAGTCATCTTGTTCTTGATCTTAGGTTGAAAGCATTTGGTCTCTCACCAGAGATTATGCAAATAGATATTAGCTTTTTATAGATGCCTTTTATGAGGTTGAAGACATTCCCTTCTATTCCTGGTTTCCTGAATGATTTTATTATAAAAGTATGTTGTATCTTGTTAAGTGCTCTCTCTGTATCTATTGAAATGATTATGTGTTCTTTTTTTATTTATTCTATTAATATTATTTATTATATTGATTTTAGATATTAAACTGCATTTGTGGAATAAATCCCACTTGTTCATGGAGTAAAATCTTTTATATATCTTAAAGGTTTTGGTTTGCTAATATTTATTCAAGGTTTTGGGGCTTATGTTTCTTAAGAGATATTGCTCTTTAGTTTCTTTTCTTCTTATTTTTTTATCTGGTTGTGGCACTACCATGATACTGACCTCATAGACTAACTTGTGAAGTATTATCTAATTTTTTTTTTCAGTTGGTGAACTCCATGTGTTAATTTTTTTTTTTTTTTTTTTTTTTTTTTTTAAAATTCAGTAGAATTTACCAACTAGCATACCTGGCCCTGGGCTTTCCTTTTTAAACTTGTTATATGTGTATTCAGATTTCCTATTTCTTATAGTGTCCATTTTGGTAGTTTGCATTTTTCTAGGAATTTATCCATTTAATATAAGCTATCTCGTCATTTTTCATGTAATTGTTCACACTAATCCCTTGTTTCCTAGTGAGAAGATACCAACACATAGAATAATTTTCAATATGGGTAATTGTTCTAAAATAATTGGCTCTCACTGCCTATATAGAAAAAAATTAACATTTTTTTATTGGCATTCAGGGATCTCCATCATCTGTTTTCTCTTCAGTCTTATTTTTTTCAATTTCCTAATAGGAATTCTCATTCAGTGAAGCAGGTCTGTGTAATGCTATTTGGATACCCCATGCAACTTTTTACTTGCTTAGGTACTTGACATTCCCCATGCATTGATTCTGTTTCTTTTTCTCCCTCTTCTTAGTCATCTAAAGGGTTTCCTCATCATTGCTCGATTTGACAGCCTCTGGGAGACTATCCTGATTTCTCTAGTCCTAGGGAATCATTTTAAATCCACACTTATAGTTACTGTCCCACTCATTTGGCATGAACACAGGTGTTCACACATGTTGTTTAATGTTGCACATGCAAATTCTGGCACCTCCATTTGACTTAAAACTATATGAAGCAGGAGCACCTGGGTGGCTTAGTCCATTAAGCATCCAACTCTTGATTTTGGCTCAGGTCATGATCTCATGGTTCATGGGATCAAGCCTTCCGTTGGGCTCTGCACTGACAGCATGGAGTCTGCTTGGTATTCTCTATCTCCTCTTTCTCTCTCAAAATAAATAAATTAATTAAAAAAATAAATATGAAGGAGATCAAAAGTTTACTTTTTTTTTTAACATTTATTTATTTTTGAGACAGAGAGAGAGAGCATGAACAGGGGAGGGTCAGAGAAAGAGGGAGACACAGAATCTGAAACAGGCTCCAGGCTCTGAGCTGGCAGCACAGAGCCCGACGCGGGGCTCAAACCCACGGACCGCGAGATCATGACCTGAGCCGAAGTGGACGCTTAACCTACTGAGCCACCCAGGCGCCCCTCAAAAGTTTACTTTTAAATCTCTTTGTAATCTTGGTACTTAGCACAGGGACCTAAAAAGCCCAGTCATTGAATTTGGGGATTTTATGTAATGATTAATGAGGAAGTTCATTTAATGTAAATTGTAAATTATATTTAATAAAAGAAGATTCTCAAAATTGCCCCTGAATAACTGCGATGAAATATTCTTGAATCTTACCTGATTTTAACTTGTTCCAGGGATTCCTGTGAGGTATTTCCTAGAATGTGTCATACTACTTTTTGGTGTCATTGAAAAGGTACAATGCAACTCACTATCTGAAGTTTATTTGTAATAATGCCTGCCAGGAAAATTATGAGGGTTAAGTGGAATTTTGCATGTAAAAGTGATGTGAAAATTATAAAACACCCCACAAATATTAGTCATGTTTTTAAAAGAATGAGCTGATGAAAATGTAGATAATGTGAACATATTATGCCTTAGAGAATAATTTTTTTTTTTTTGCTGAAGTTAAAAAAATGATTTCCCTCCCAACAGGATTAATATATATTACATATACAAAACATTTTTTAGCATAGATAGTAGAGGACAAAGGGCTCAAATGATGAAACAGTAGAACAAAGGAATTTGAAGAAATGATGTCAGATATATTCTTCTGTGGAAGAGATGTAGGGTATATCTCTCTGTAGTCCTCTTATATTCATCACTGGGAAACCTATGGGATGTACAAACTAAAGAATCAAGTGATATACTCTTAGTTTTAAAAAGGACACTGGCTAGATATCTGTCACACCCATTTATTTTTTGTGTGCCCAGCATTGGCCTACATTTCCAGCCTCCCTTGCAGTTAGGTGTGATCATGTGGTGGAGCTCTGATCAGAGAAATGCACAGTCTTCCCCCCCACCCCTTATCTGCCAGCTAGATACGGTGACCCCATCATATGTGTGGGCTTTGAAGTTGATCATTGAAGTTATATCAATGGATTTCAGGGTGACTGCATGCAGTCATATATATTTTGTAAAACAAAAGGAAATTGTAGTAATGTGCTAAGGACTCGAAGAGGCTCTACAATGATGAAAATTTTATTTTTTATATTTAGTGCACTGGTATCCAAAACATATGGATCTATAAAATATTTTGCAATTGTGGAAAGGGAAAATAATATTCATTAACATCTGGTAGAACATACTTTACAAAATTTTGTCATAGAGAATGGATAGCTCTGAGGCCCTAATCACTATTCACTAAGACATGCTAGAAAAAGGCTGGCATACAGAATAAATGGAGGGCAGTAACAGTTAGTAGACCCGCATGCTGCTATGAGTGCCACTGGTATTCAAGGACTTTCATGTATTAAATTAGGGAAGTAAAATGGAAGGAAAGAAGCAAAAAGAATTTTTTTCCTTTCAATGGTTAGAACTCAAGTGTTCCATTTCAGAAATCTTAAATTTGAAAAGAACTGAACACTAACAGATATTATTTATTAAGAAAAAAAATTACAGGCCTTTTTATAGCTTATAAATTACTATAAATTCATACATTACTAGGTATAACTAAATTATTGTAATATAGTCATAGAATTGTGCACCATCACTCCAGTCCAGTTTTAGAACATTCCCAAAGTGTTCCCTTATACCAATTTTAAGTCAATCTTTGTTCCCACCATCAATCTCAGAGAACCATGGATCAGCTTTGCCTCTATATAAATGAAATGCTATAATATATACGTTTTTATTTATTTTTTTTTAAACGTTTATTTATTTTTGAGACAGAGACAGAGCATGAACAGGGGAGGGGCAGAGAGAGAGGGAGACACAGAATCTGAAACAGGCTCCAGGCTCTGAGCTGTCAGCACAGAGCCCAACGCGGGGCTCAAACTCACGGACCGCGAGATCGTGACCTGAGCTGAAGTCGGACGCTTAACCGACCAAGCCACCCAGGCGCCCCAATATATACGTTTTTAAATCTACCATCTTTTACTTAGCATAATCATCTTAAGGTCCATCCACATTGTAGTACATATCAGTAGATTGTTCCATTATATTCATGAATTTATGAATTCACTGTATGGATACAACATATTTTGTTTATTGTTTCATCAGTTGATGGACATTGAATTTATTTTTAATTTTTCACTCAATAATTTTGTTATAAACTTTGTACACAAGTCTTTGTGTGAAGATGTGTTTGCATTTCTCTTAAGCAGATATATATGAGAGTAGGATTTGAGTCATAAGTTGACAAAATGCTTTTCAAAGTAGCTTTACCATTTATTTATTTATTTATTTATTTATTTATTTATTTATTTATATTTTATTTTTTTATTTTTTTAGAATTTACATCTAAATTATTTAGCATATAGTGCAACAATGATTTCAGGAGTAGATTCCTTAGTCCCCTTTACCCATTTAGCCCATCCCACCTCCCACAAGCCCTCCAGTAACCCTCAGTTTGTTCTCCATATTTATGAGTCTCTTCTGTTTTGTCCCCCCCCCATTTTTATATTATTTTTGTTTCCCTTTCCCTACGTCCATCTGTTTTGTCTCTTAAAGTCTTCATATGAGTGAAGTCATATGATTTTTGTCTTTCTCTGACTAATTTCACTTAGCATAATACCCTCCAGTTCCATCCACGTAGTTGTAAATGGCAAGATTTCATTCTTTTTGATTGTCAAGTAATACTCCATTGTATATATACCACTTCTTCTTTATCCATTCATCCATCAGTGGACATTTGGGCTCTTTCCATACTTTGGCTATTGTTGATAGTGCTACTATAAACATGGGGGTGCATGTGTCCCTTCAAAACAGCACACCTTTATCCTGTGGATAAATGCCTAGTAGTGCAATTGCTGGGTCATAGGGTAGTTCTATTTTTAGTTTTTTGAGGAACCTCCATACTGTTTTCCAGAGTGGCTGCACCAGCTTGCATTGCCACCAACAATACAAAAGAGGTCCTCTTTCTCCACATCCTCACCAACATCTGTTGTTGCCTGAGTTGTTAATGTTAGCCATTCTGACAGGTGTGAGGTGGTATCTCATTGTGGTTTTGATTTGTATTTCCCTGATGATGAGTGACGTTGAGCATTTTTTCATGTGTTGGTTGGCCATCTGGATGTCGTCTTTGGAGAAGGGTCTATTCATGTCTTTTGCCCATTTCTTCACTGGATTATTTGTTTTTTGGGTGTTGAGTTTGATAAGTTCTCTATAGATTTTGGATACTAACCCTTTATCTGATATGTCATTTGCAAATATCATCTCCCATTCTGTTGGTTGCCTTTTAGTTTTGCTGATTGTTCCCTTCATTGTGAAGAAGCTTTTTATTTTGATGAGGTCTCAGTAGTTCATTTTTGCTTTTGTTTCCCTTGCCTCTGGAGACATGTTGAGCAAGAAGTTGCTGCAGCCAAGATCAAAGAGGTTTTTGCCTGCTTTCTCCTTGAGGATTTTGATGGCTTCCTGTCTTACATTAAGGTCTTTCATCCATTTTGAGTTTATTTTTGTGTATGGTGTAAGAAAGTGGTCCAGGTTGATTCTTCTGTGTGTCACTGCCCAGTTTTCCCAGCACCATTTGCTTAAGAGACTGTCTTTATTCCATTGGATATTCTTTCCTGCTTTGTCAAAGATTAGTTGGCCATACGTTGGTGGGTCCATTTCTCGGTTCTCTATTCTGTTCCATTGATCTGAGTGTCTGTTCTTATGCTAGTACCATACTGTTTTGATGAGTACAGCATTTACCTTTTAAATTCTCACCAGCAATGCAGAGCAAGACTTCACATTTTCATTAACAATTGTTATTTTTAGTCTTTTGATTATAATAGCAAAATCTGGGGCACCTGGGTGGCTCAGTCAGTTAAGTGTCTGACTTCGACTCAGGTCATGATCTCATGGTTCGTGATTTTGAGCCACTCATGGGGCTCTGTGCTGATAGCTCAGAGCCTGGAGCCTGTTTCAGATTCTGTGTCTCCCTTTCTCTCTGCCCCTCTCCTACTTGCACTCTGTCTTTCTCTGTCTCAAAAATAAATAAACATTATTTTTTTAAATAAAAAATAAAAAAATAAAATAGAAAATAATATTCTATTGGAATTTTAATTTGTATTTACCTAAGGACTGGTACTGAGAATTTTCTTAAATGCATATTATATCTTCGCGTATCTTTTTTAGTGACATGTCTATGCGTGTGTTTTAACCTTTTTAAAAATTGTGTTATTCATATTATTGAGTTGTAAGAATTATTTAATTTGGATACAATTTAGATATATGTTTGAAATATTTTCTCTAAGTCTGTGCTTGTGTTTTAATTTTGTTTTTTGTGTGTGTGTTACTTGAAGCACTCAAATTTGAAATGTTGATGAAGTCAAATTTATCAATTTTTTCATTTTATACAATTTGATGTCATATTAATAATTCTTTAACCCAAGACAATGATAATTTTCTCCTGTGTTTTCTTCCAGGAGATTTATAATTTTAGCTCATAGTTTGGATTCTACTTCGTTTTGAGTTAGTATTTTTATATTAGTCTGGGATGTCTTCAATCATATTTTTGCGTATGTATATGCAGTGTTCCCAGCATCAGTGTTATAAATACTATTTCCCCCCATTAAATTACTTAGGAACCTTTGTGAAAATAAACCAGTTAATCATAAATATAAACAGTTATTTCTGGACTCTCAATTCCATAACCTAAATACCCATCATTACAGCAGTACTACACTCTTTAGATTACTGGGTAGCAGGTAATGTAAATCCTTCAAATTTGTCCTTTTTAAAATTTATTTTAGTTATTTGAGGTCATTTGCATAGGTAAACAAATTTTCACTTAAGCCTGTTGCTATCTAGAAATTAAAAGACTGATTTATTTTGATAGGGATTATATTGAATATATAGATTAAATTGAGGAGAATTTTAATCATAATAATATTAAAACTTGTAATCCACAAACATGAAATACCTCTTGATGAATTTGGATAGTCTTCAATTTCTCTTATTACTATTTTGTTTACTATGTGTATATTTTATGTTAAATTTTTTCTAAGTATTTTAAAATTGTTTTGAATGATTGCTTTCCTAGATTTATTTTTTTAATTATTCATTGGTAATATATAGAAATATGATGGATTTTCTATTTTTTAAGTTTTCTGAACTCATTTATTAATTTCATCAGTTTTTGTGTGTGTGTGTGTGTGTTTTTCACAAAATGGATGTGCATTTTCACAAAATGGATCAGGACTGTGAATGGTTTTACTTCTTCCTTATAATCTGAATGTTTTTTATTTTCGTTTATTTATGTCTGTCTCTCTATCTATATATATAGATATAGATATATAGATATAGATATAGATATAGATATAATTTATTGTCAATTGGTTTCCATACAACCCCCACTGCTCATCCCAACAGGTGCTCTCCTCAATGCCCATCACCCACTCTCCCCTCTCCCCCACTCCCCATCAACCCTCAGTTTGTTCTCAGTATTTAAGAGTCTCTTATGGTTTGCCTTCTTCACTCTTTTTTTCCCCCCCATACCCTCCCCCCTGGTTAGTTTAGTTTATCTTAATGCAATGACTCGAAGTAATTATTGAATAAAAGTGGTAAAGGTGGACATACTCTTGTACCTATATTATGTGGAGAGCATTCAGTCTTTCATCATTAAGAAAGATGTTGGAGTTTTTTCATAGGTGCCCTTCTCCGGTTGGGAAACTTCCCTTTTCTTCCTAAATTGTTGAAATGCGTTACCACAAATTATAATTAAATTTTGCTTAATGTATTTTATTAAAAAGACAGGGTTTGTCTTTTATTCTCCTCATAGGATATATTGACTGATACTGAATGTTAAACCAACATTCAATGTTATACCAGTCATTTCTGGTGTAACTTTCACTTGGTCCTATTTGATAATCCTTTGTGCGTTGCTGGATTTATGCATGACGGACATTGACTTGTAATTTTCTATTATTATTTCTTTAGATGGGTATCATAGTGCCAATTAGCTTCCTAGAATGAAGTAGAAAGTGTTGCTTCCTCTTGTATTTTCTTGGAGTGTATGAAGGGTCACATTTATTCTTTAAGTAAATGATAGATTTAAATTTTTTTTAACGTTTATTTATTTTTGAGACAGAGAGAGACACAGCATGAATGGGGGAGGGGCAGAGAGAGAGGGGCTCGCGGACCGCGAGAATCGTGACCCGAGCTGAAGTCGGACGCTCAACCGACTGAGCCACCCAGGCGCCCCAGTAAATGATAGAATTTATAAGAGAAGTTCTCTGGGCCTAGACTTTATTTTATTTTATTTTATTTTTTGAGAGAGAGAATTTAATCACAAAATTCATTTCTTCACTGGTTACAGATCTATTCAGAGTCTTCTTTTTATCTTGACTCATTTTTGGCAATTCTGTCTTTCTAGAAATGTATCCATTTCATCAGAGTTATCTAGTTTGTTGGCATAAAAATGTACACAGTATTCTTGTATACTACTATCATTTTCTGTAGGTGAGGAGCAATGCCCCTCTCTTCCGTTACTGAGTTTAAAAATCTGTGATTTCTCTTTTCTTCTTGTTCAGTCTAGCTAAAGTTTGTCAATTTTGTTACTCTTTTATAATCAACTTTTGGATTCATTGATTTTCTCTATTTTTTTCTAGCTTTTGATTTTGTTGATTTCAGCTTTAATCTTTATATTTTCTTCTTTCTGCTTAATTTGAGTTTAGTTTGCTCTTCTTATATTAGTTTTTTAAGGTAAAAGCGTAAATTTTTGTTTAGAGATCCTTCAATTTTCCTTTCCTCTCTTAAGGTAAGCACTGGAAAACTTGGACTTCCCTTTAAATATTACTCTAGCTGCATCCCATAGATTATACAGTTTTTGGTTTTGTTTCATTCAAAATATTTTGTAATTTTACATGCGGTTTCTTTTATCTATGGATACATTTTTTACTGAATGGTTTGTATGAATTTGATAAAAAATGTAAATTGCTTTTAAGAAAAAAAATCATTTAGGCATTCTAATCTATTTTCTTTTTTTTTATTAAAAATATTTTTTTAACGTTTATTTATTTTTGAGACAGAGAGAGAGACAGAGCATGAACAGGGGAGGGGCAGAGAGAGAGGGAGACACAGAATCTGAAACAGGCTCCAGGCTCTGAGCCATCAGCCCAGAGCCTGACGCGGGGCTCGAACTCACGGATAGCGAGATCGTGACCTGAGCTGAAGTCGGACGCTTAACCGACTGAGCCACCCAGGTGCCCCTATAATCTATTTTCTGATCAACCAGTCCATAAAAAGTGAAAAAGGAATTCCTGTGCTTTTGTTTGTGATACACAAATCTAGAGCCTCCAGGTGGCCATGTTAGCAAGAAGTGTTTTGTTTAAAACTCAATGTGGACATTTTTACAAGGGCCATGTTCTACAAGGGCTCTGTCTTATTTTTCATACTGCCTACCCATTATTACACCAAGTTGGCTTGACCCATTACTGTTGCCTGAGTGGCCTCTATATTCAGTTGAGTTTGAGATTCCTGACACACTACTCTGGCAGCCTGAAAGAGTGATTACCATTTCAGTGAGTACAAAGGGCCATTTCTCTGGAGAAAAGTATTTATCTATCTATGTATCTATTTATGTATGTATGTATGTATGTATGTATGTATGTATGTATGTATGTATATGTATGTATTTTAATTTTAGAGAGACAGAAAGCATGAGTGGGGAGAGGGACAAAGAGAAAAAAAGAATCTTAAGCAGGCTCCATGCCCAGTGCAGAGCCCGTCAGGGGCTCGATCCCATGACCCAGGGATCCTGACCTGAGTTGAAATCAGGAGTCAGGGGCTCAACCTACTGAAACAGCCAGGCATCTCTCTGGAGAAAATTTTTGATTCTCAAAGAACATCATCACTTTAATAGTAGTATCCATGTTTCTTATTATAAAAATTGAATAATTATGGTCAGCTTAGTCTTGTTTAAAAATCACAAAGGAACATAAGTACTCATTTAGAAGGAAATGAAATAAGAGATTTTTTTATGGCTCATAGATAGGCCTTGGAGGATCCTTCTTTTCTACATTCTAGTATCTCTATCCAGTTGATTCAAAATACAGATTCTGAATTCTTCCAAAGAAAATGTTCACTTGTGCTGTTGATCTGTAGAAGATATGTTGGACTGTAGCATTCAATACTACCTAGGTTGCGTAAGATTCTAACTCCAATCAAATTGATTTACAATAGTAAGAAAAATGGACTTTTCCACTACTGAAATGGTACATTATTAGGGAGAAAAAATGTAAATTATAAAACACCAAATAGAGGAAAATTTTATGAGCAAGAAAGAAATAATATTGACTTTTTTTTGGCTTATTGAGGTCTAATTTGCACACAGTAAAATTCACCCTTTTAAGATGTGCTCTTCTATGATTTTGACAAATTTATAAGTCATGAAACTGTCACTACACACTATTTTAACCACTCCAAAATTTCCTTGAATCCTTTCATGTTTATTTCTATCCCATATGCCTTGACCCTGTCAACCATTTATCTGATTATTGTCCCTAAAATTTGTTTTTTTCCAGAATGCCATATGAACAGAACCATACAGTGGGCAGCCTTGGAGGTCTGGCTTATTTTGTTGAGCTTAATGCTTTTGAAAGGAATGTAGCTTATTCTTTTTATTGCTAAGCAGATTTCCATTGTATGCATATACTACAGTTTATCTGTTTCCAGGGAATGGACATTCCTGTGTTTTACATTTTTGGAATTCAGGAATAAAGTATCTAAGAACTTTCATATGTACATTTTTGTGTGGAGATAAGTAAATACCTTTGTTCCAAAGTGGCTATGACTTTTCATTTTCATCAGCAATATAACAACATGGCAGTTGCCACCATTTTATATAATCAATTTTTCTTGTTTAAGTGGTATCTTATTGTGGTTTTAATTTTTATTCCCTAATGATTAATGATGTTGACAGGATGCCTTCACGTGCTCCTTTGCCATCTTGCAATATCTTGGTGAAGTGTCTGTGAAAATCTTAATGCCTGTCTCTTATTCGGTTTTTATATTGATTATTGAAAGTTCTTTATATATTACTGTTTTGTAATATTTTCTTCCAGTCTGTGACTTATCTTTTAATTTTCTAAAAAATATATTCCCAAGAGCACATTTTGAAAATCTTGATGAAATCTAATTTAATAATCTTTTATAGGTAAGTTTGTGCTCTTTGCATCATATCTTAGAAATCTTTGACCAACCCAAGGTCATAGTGATTTTCTCTTGTTTTCTTCCATAAGTTTTATAATTTCAGGTTTACGTTTAACTTTCTGATACATTTTGAGTTAGTTTTTTATGTGGTATGAGGTCAAAGTTTCTTTAATTTTATTATTTAATTTTTGGCATGTAGATGGCCAATTGATCTGATACCATTGTTGAGAAAACTGCCCTCACTCCTTTGAATTGTCTTGGATCCTTTGGGTAAAATAATCCTACATGTTTGGGTCTATTTCTGGACTCTATTTGGTTTCAAATTTCAACATTTGGAAATATAAGTAGAAGTACTTAAGGTTTTACAGAACAGAGGTCACATCACATTTTTGTTTTTAATCTGTTTTTATTGTTATGAGAATCTGTCATTTCATTAAGTAATATTTTAAAGCATGATCTTTTAACATTAAATATCATTTTGTGTAAGTTTAATGTTATAGATGAAATAAAATATCAGATTGAGATATTACGAAGGTGGACTCCTTTTTACTTAAATATGCCTTTTTTTCATTTTAAGTAGGAATAAATGAGAGTTAAATGCTCCTAAAAAGCATTTAGAAATAATGTTAAAGTGTAAAGTCTAGCATCAGTAGTACACACAGGCAAAATAGAACCATTTAAACTTAAAGATTGTTCCAGACAGGTCTGATAGAAATATCTAGATTCACACCTGAAAAAACAACCAAATGTGTGATTTGTCACAGGGCAGAGTCTTACTTGGTTATGGGGAAAAAAAAAAGAAAAAAAAGAAAAAAAAAAGCACCTCATTAGCAACAGCTGCAACAATGAGCACCAGAGCAAGCAATGCATTTTCAGCCTGTCTTCAGTAATAAGAGTACAAGCCATGTTGTGTGGGCTGCTTGTCAACTTCTAGGAACATTCCTGCCAGCTAGAAAGAGAGGCTGTAGCTGTCCAGCCAGTCACTTTGCCCACAGCAGAGAAGGGATATTATAGCAAAGGCTGGGCCGCAAAGGAAAACTTCTTAGATTTATCAGTATATCAGAAAGCATCTCAAGCTTGCTTGATTTCCTTGTTCAGAATTGTCACTTTTCCCTCTGTGTGTACTTCTGCTGCAAGTGGCATTTTTACTGAACAAAAGAATCAAACATAAACACCAGTGTGGAGTGACTCCCTGTTCTAAAAGCACATCTCCAGTACACTTTGATCACAGGCTTTCTGCATTAGCATTCTGTGCAGGAGTAAAAGAAAAGCTATTCATAGTGCAGAAGAGAAAACTTCCCCAAGGTTTTAATGAATTACTGTGTTTGTTCAACAGTTGTCAGGTGTTTCAAATCATTGTATTGATAGTACAGTACTATGTGTGTTTTATGAGTGACAGTTAAACCTAAGTACAGAAGAAAATCTGTCCTTCTATAATATGCCACTGTACATTTTGAAATCTGTAAATTACAGTTAAAGTGAACTCAGTGCAACTTGATTTAGAATCAATTGCTTTGATTCTCTAAACATTTTAGAAATTGTTCCCTAAAGCTTCACATTAGTTAAGAACTTGAATGCAGCTGTAGAATGAATGGTAAAGATGCTTATAAAGAGAACCAAGTTCACCGTAGGCCAAAATAGAACTATATTCATTCAATTACTGTTTTCTTTATTTTAACTCAAAAAAGCTTGGGTAATTACCAAGGCTGATGTAGGCACAACTATGTTGAGGGAGTCATTGAGAGCCCAAAGGGCAATAAAGGCAGCTAAGAATGGCATTTGAAATGTTGGTGAGTAACTCTTAAATCAAATTGTGGAAACTTGCAAACCAAGGTCTCACTATAAGGAACCAAGGACATTCGTGCAGTATACTTAGAATTTTGTGTCTTCCTGAAAATTCAGTTTGATAATTGTATTGGAAATGCTTAGAAATATGTTCAGGACTTGGGGATTGTTTCTGATGCAGTTATTTGTGTTTTCTTCAATTGAAAGGAAAACTTCACTAGAAGAATAAGGCAGATCAGAACTTCTAGTTTTTGAATGTAGAGAGCTGGAAAAAGTGTCACTTCCAAATATGCAAAAAAGCTAGGCAAACTGCAAGTTCACAATATTTCTTGAACCTAAAATGGAATACCAACTATAACAAATTAGTCTAATTATATTACAGATCACACTGAAAGGGGTAGGGAAGAGCAGGATTAATACAATTAACTTTGGAAAGTGATATTGTGACTACAGATTGTAAGGCTAAAAACAATAAGAAATGTATACAAATATTGCACTCTAGTTATTAAATATATTTTCCTCTTTGAGGAGAAACAGGATATTTGCATAGTATTAAAGTATTTTCCCCAAGGTATTGATTAAATATAAATGGGGATTTGCAGTAGAAAAACATGGCAACTATTCAAATGTTTCTTGCTACTTCACTCTGAGATCTGCACAGCACAGTGTCATATGGAAATGCATGTAATTTATTTAACAATACTTTATTAAAATGTACTTATTTTGAGTTTATATAATTACAAAGAGTGCAGGAAATCAATCTTGTACTATCTTTGTACAGTTGTGTGAGTGTATCACACATATTCAAGAGTGGAACCGATATGTGTCAAAATGGTATGCTTATTAAAAAATGTATATTCTCATATGTACTTTGGGCTCCTTCTGTAGTGTCTGTGTACATACAGATAGGTGGTAGATAGGTAAATAGAAGGATAGATTAAATGCCTTTCACAATGATTATACACCTCACAGTTTCTATTAGGGTACATGAGAGTTTTATATATTAATATTTCTTAACATTTTTCAATATCATTGATGGAAAGTACTATCAAAAGTATTCAAATTTACATTTCTTTACTTATATGTCAGTTGATGTTTTAATTCATTACCTAGGCAATGCTGTTATTTCCTTTGACCATTTTTTGTGTCTGACTTTTGGTCATTTCAAAAAGATTTTTTTAAGGAAAAATTAGTCTTGTCACATTTATGACTCATGTATATAATATATATATATTTTTTATGTCAGATTTGCTATTCATATTTTACCCTTGTTAATGGGGTTGAGTTTTATTGTGAACAAATTTAACATGTTTTCATAATTAGTTGTTTCCATTTTGTTTCTGGGGTTTATGTCTTTCATAGAGCTTTATTTAACTGAAGATCATAAAAATTTTCATCTGTGTCTTTCTAGCAGTATTACATTTTTATTTTTTTTAATTAAAATCTTTCTACCTAGAGTCTATTTGAATATCAGGAGTGAGATATGGATGAGAAGAGACTAGATTTCAGAGAAATGGGATTACTTTATTTATTATTTTTTTAAGTTCATTTATTTATTTTGAGAGAGAGTGCACACTGAGGGGAAGAGAGAGAGAATCCCAATCAGGCTCTGCACAATCAGTGCAGAGCCCAATCCGGGTCTTGAACTCATGAACCTTGAGATCGTGACCTGAGTCGAAATCAAGATTCAGATGCTAAATCAACTGCAGCCCCCAGGTGCCCTGGGATATATATTTGTGTGTGTGTGTATGTGTGTCTAATTTTCTTATTTATTTTTTAATTTACATCCAAGTTAGTTAGCATACAGTGCTATAAGGACTTCAGAAGTAGATTCTAGTGATTCATTCCCTATGTATAAAACCCAGTGCTCATCCCAACAAGTGTCCTCCCTAATGTACCTTACCCATTTAGCCCAGCACCCCACCCAGAACCCCTCCAGCAACCCTCAGTTTGTTCTCTGTATTTAAGAGTCTCTTATGGGCACCTGGGTGGCTCCATCAGTTAAGCGTCCAACTTTGGCTCAGGTCATGATTTTGTGGTTCATGAATTCCAGCCCCACATCAGGCTCTGTGCTGATAACCCAGAGCCTGGAGCCTGCTGTAGATTCTTTGTCTCTCTCTCTCTGCCCCTCCCCCACTCATATTCTCTCTCTCTCTCTCTCTCTCTCTCTCTCTCAAATAAATATTAAAAAAAGAGTATCTTAGGTTTTGTCCCCCTCCTTTTTTTTTATATTATTTTTGCTTCCCTTCCCTTATGTTCATCTGTTTTGTATCTTAAGTTCCTCATATGAGGGAAGTCATATGATACTTGTCTTTCTCTGACTAATGTCGCTTAGCATTCGTGTAGTTCCATTCGTGTAGTTGCAAATGTCAAGATTTCATTCTTTTTGATTGCTGAGTAATACTCCATTGTATATATATACCACATCTTTTTTATCATTTCATCTGTGAGTGGACATTTGGGCTATTTCCATACTTTGGTTATTGTCGATAGCGCTGCTATAAACATTGGGGTGCCTATGCCCATTTGAAACAACACACCTGTATCCCTTGGATAAATACCTAGTAGTGCAGTTGCTGGGTTGTAGGGTCGTTCTATTTTTAATGTTTTGAGGAACCCCCATACTGTTTTTCAGAGTGGCTAACCCAGTTTGCATTCCCACCAGCAGGGCAAAAGAGATCCTCTTTCTCTGCATCTTCACCAACATCTGTTGGTGCCTGAGTTCTTTATTTTAGCCATTCTGACTGGCTAAAGTAGCTTCTGTGAGGTGGTATATCATTGTGGTTTTAATTTGTATTTCCCTGATGATAAGTGATGTTGAGCATTTTGTTCATGTGTCTTTTAGCCATCTGGATGTTGTCTTTGGAGAAGTGTCTGTTCATATCTTTTGCCCATTTCTTCACTGAATTATTTGTTTTTTGGGTGTTGAGTTTGAGAAGTTCTTTATAGATTTAGGATACTAACACTTTATATGATATGTAATTTGCAAATGTCTTCTTCAATTTCACCAGTTGACTTTTAGTTTTGCTGATTGTTGCCTTTGCTGTGCAGAAGCTTTTTATTTTGATGAGGTCCCAATAGTTCATTTTTGCTTTTGTTTCTCTTGCCTTTGGAGATGTGTTGAGTAAGAAGTTATTGAGGCCAAGGTCAAAGAGGTTTTGCCTGCTTTCTCCTTGAGGATTTTGATGGCTTCCTGTCTTACATTTAGGTCTTTTCATCAACTTTGACTTTATTTTTGTGTATGGTGTAAGAAAGTGGTCCAGGTTCATTTTTGTGTATGTTGCTGTCCAGTTTTCCCACCACCATTTGCTGAAGAGACTGTTTTTATTCCATTGGATATTCTTTCCTGCTTTGTCCAAGATGAGTTGGCCATATGTTTCTGGGTTCATTTCTGGGTTCTCTATTCTGTTCCACTGATCTGAGTGTCTGTTTTTGTGCCACCACCATACTGTCTTAATGATTACAGCTTTATAATACATTTTGAAGTCTGGGATTGTGATGCCTCCAGCTTTGGTGTTCTTTTTCAGGATTAGTTGGGTATTCAGGGTATCTTCTGATTCCATACAAAGTTTAGGATTGTTTGTTCTAACTCTGTGAATAATGCTAGTGTTATTTTGATAGGGATTGCATTTAATATGTGGATTTCTGTGGGTAGTATTGACATTTTAACAATATTTGTTCTTCCAATTCATGAACCTGGAATATTTACTTTTTTTGGTGACTTTTTCAATTTCTTTCATAAGCTTTCTATAGTTTTCAGGGTATATATTTTTCACCTCTTTGGTTAGGTTTATTCCTAGGTATTTTATGGTTTTTGGTGCAATTGTTAATGGGATCAATTCCTTGATTTCTCTTTATATTGGTTCATTATTGGTGTATAGGAATGCAACCAATTTCTGTGCATTGATTTTATATCCTGCAACTTTGCTGAATTCATGGATAAGTTCTAGCGGTTCTGGCAGAATCATTTGGGTTTTCTATGTAGAGTATCATGTCATCTGCAAAGAGTGAAAGTTTGACTTCCTTCTGGCCATTTTGGATGCCTTTTATTCCTTTGTGTTGTCTAATTACTGAGGCTAAGACTTCCTATACTATGTTGAATAACAGTGGCCAGAGTGGACATCCCTGTTGTGATCCTGACCTTAGGGGGAAAGCTCTGAGTTATTCCCCATTGAGGATGATATTAGCAGTGGGTCTTTCCTGTATGGCTTTTATGATCTCGAGGTATGATCCTTCTATCCCTATATTCTTGAGGGTTTTTATCAAGAAAGGATGCTGTATTTTGTCAAATGCTTTCTCTGCATCTATTGAGAGGATCATGTAGTTCTTGTCCTTCCTTTTATTGATGGGATGTATCACATTGATTCTTTGTGGATATTGAACCAGCCCTGCATCCCAGGTATAAATCCCACTTGGTCACGGGAATAATTCTTTTAATGTATTATTGAATCCATTTGGCTAGTACCTTGTTGAGGATTTTTGCATCCATGTTCATCAGGGAAGTTGGTCTTTAGTTCTCCTTTATAGTGGGGTCTTTGTCTGGGTTTGGAATCAAGGTAATGCTGGCTTAATAGAATGAGTTTGGAAGTTTTCCATATATATATATATATATATATATATACACACACACACACACACACACACGTGTATATATACATGTATGTGTATATATATATATGTATATGTGTGTATATATATATATATATATATATATATATATGTAACATCTTCAAAAGAATAGGTGTTTACTCTTCTTTAAATTTTTGGTAGAATTACCCTGGAAATCAATCCAGCCTTGAACTCTTGTTTTTTGGGGAGATTTTTTTTATTATTAATTCTGTTTCTTTACTGGTTTTGGTTCTGTTCAAATTTTCTATATCTTCTTCTTTCAGTTTTCATAGTTTATATATTTCTAGGAATTTGTCCATTTGTTCCAGATTGCCCATTTTATTGGTAAATAATGGCTCATAATATTCTCTTATTGTTTGTATTTCTGCTGTTACTTTTGATCTCTCCTCTTTCCTTCTTTATTTTCTTTTTTTGGGTCCTTTTCTTTTTCTTTTTGACAAAACCAGCTAGGGGTTTATCAATTTTGTTAAATCTTTCAAAGAAGCAGCACCTGGTTTCATTGACCTGTTCTGTTTGTTGTTGTTGTTGTGTTTCGGTTTTGGTTTTGGATTCGATAGCATTGATTACTGTTCCAATCTTTATTACTTCCCATCTTCTGCTGTTTTAGAGTTTTATTTGCTGTTCTTTTTCCAGCTCTTTAAGGTGTAAGGTTAGGTGTGTATCTGAGACCTTTCTTCCTTCTTTAGGAAAGCCTGGATTGCTATGTACTTCCCTCTTATGACCATCTTTGCTGTATCCCAGAGGTTTTGGTCTGTGATGCTATCATTTTCATTGGCTTCCATGTACTTTTTAATTTCCTCCTTAACTTCTTGGTTAACCCATTCATTCTTTAGTAGGATGTACTTTAGTCTCCAAGTAGTTGTTGTCTTTCCAATTTTTTTCTTGTGGTTCATTTTGAGTTTCATAGCGTTGTGGTCTGAAAATATGTACAGTATGATCTCGATCTTTTTGTACTTTTTGAGCACTGATTTGTGTCCCAGTATGTGATCTGTTCTGGAGAATGTTCCATGTGCACTCAAGAAGAATGTGAATTCTGCTTTAGGATGAAATTTTCTGTATATATCTGTTAAGTCCATTCAGTCCAGTGTGTCATTCAAAGCCATTGTTTCCTTGTTGATTTTCTGTTTAGATTTTCTCTTTCCTTGTTGATTTCTGTCTATTGCTATAAGTGGGGTGTTGAAGTCTCCTGCTATTATTATATTATTATCAAAGAGTTATTGTGTGTTTTTGATTAATTGGTTTGTATATTTGGGTTTTTCCATGTTTGGAGCATAAATATTTATAATTGTTAGATCTTGGCGGATTGACCCCTTAATTATGATATAATGTCCTTCTTCTTCTCTTGTTAACAGTCTATTTTAAAGTGTATACTGTCTGATATAAGTATGGCTTCTCTGGCTTTATTTTGGCAACTATTAGCAAGATAGATGGTTCTCCATCCCCTTACTTTCAATCTGATGGTGTCTTTAGGTCTAAAGTGGGTCTCTTGCAAACAACATAAGGATGGATCTTGTTTTCTTATCCATTCTGTTACCCTGTGTCTTTTGGTTGGAGCATTTAGTCCACTAATATTTAGAATGAGTACTGAAAGATATATATTTAATGCCATTATGCCATTATGTTGACTGTAGCATTGGAGTTTCTGGTGGTGTTCTCCTGTTCTTTCTGTTCTTTG
This sequence comes from Herpailurus yagouaroundi, assembly GCF_014898765.1. Taxonomy (NCBI): domain Eukaryota; kingdom Metazoa; phylum Chordata; class Mammalia; order Carnivora; family Felidae; genus Herpailurus; species Herpailurus yagouaroundi. The sequence goes on along the minus strand of NW_024412415.1, from coordinate 13,137,118 downwards.
TTGCTTTTGGTCTTTTTTTGTGTGTGTTTTTGTTTTGGTGTGTGTGTGTGTGTGTGTGTGTGTGTGTTTTGTCTTTCTCCCCTCAGAGAGTCACCATAAAATTTCTTGCAGGGCTGGTTTAGTGATCACAAACTCTTTAGTTTTTGTCTGGGAAACTTCTTATCTCTCCTATTTTGAATGACAGACTTGTTGGATAACGAATTCTTAGCTACACATTTTTTCCAATTCAGCACTTTGAATATATCCTGCTACTCCTTTCTGGCCTGCTAAGTTTCTGTGGATAGGTCTGCTGTGAACCTGAGCTGTTTTCCTTTGTAGGTTAAGGACTTTTCCCCTGCTTGTTGCTTTTATGGTTGTTTCCTTGCTTGATTATTTTGTGGATTTGACTATGATATGCCTTGTTGATGGTTGTTTTTTGTTGAATCTAATGTTAGTTCTCTGCTCTTCCTGGATTTTGATGTCTGTTTCTTTCCCCAGGTTAAGAAAATTTTCCACTATGATTTGCTCATGTAAATCTTCTACCCCTCTTTCTCTCTCTTCATCTTTGGGACCCCTGTGATTCGGATGTTTTTTCCTTTTTAATGAGTCACTGAATTCTGTAATTCTTACATCATGCCTGTTTGCCTTAGTTTCCCTCTTTTTTCCCTGTTTCATTATTTTCCATGAGTTTGTTCTCTATAATGCTGATTTGCTGCTCCGCCTCATACATCCTTACCGCCATGGCATCCCTTGAAGATTGCATCTCAGTGATAGCATTTTTAATTTCATCCTGACTAGATTTTACTTCTTTTATCTCTGCAGGAGGGAATTCTATGCTTGGTTCAACCCCAGCTATTACTCTTATTGTCATGATTCTAAATTCTGGCTCAGACATCTTGCTTGTATCTGTGTTAAGTCACTGGTTGTCATTTCTTCCCGTTCTTTCTTTTGGGCTAAATTCCTTCATTTCATCATTTTGTAGGAAGATACAGAATTAATAAAATAAAAAAATTAAATTAAAAATTAAAAAATTAAAAACAATACAAAAAAATCAAAGGATGCTAGCTTCTGGGTGTATTTGGTCTGGTTATTGCACAAAGGTTGATAGAATAGAGAAAAAGAGGAAAGAAAGAAAAGGAAAACATTTGAAAAAAATGAATATCATAAAGTAGAATAAAATGAAATGAAGAAAGTAAAATAGAATTTTAAAGCTTTACAAAAAAGTAAAGAACAGTAGAAAAATTTAAAAATCGTTTTCATAAAATCAGAAAATAAAAATAATTTTTTTCTCTTTCTGTATTCAAGAATATGAACAGAAAAGAAAAACAAAAAAAATTGAATAGATGTCCCAGCGAACAGGATTAAATATTATTGAAATTACATCTATGTTCCCCTAGAAATCAAACTATGAAGCACTTCATAGTCCATAAACTAAGTGAGTGGAGAGATTGATGTTCCTCTAGAGCATACTTGGCCCAGTTCAGCGGGGCTTGTTGTAGCATCTCCATTGTCCATTAGATGGCGCTGCTTAGTTTACTGGTGTGAATCATTGGCATGTAGGCATGTTTGTGCATGCACGGAACGGGTGAACATGCAACTACCCGGTCTTTAGAATCAGAACCCAGCAACTACCTGGTCTTTAGAATCAGAACTCCATGCTCTCATCCACCAGCATTAAGCACTGCTCCTTTGTCTCCAACATTTTTCCACTCCCTGCTTCTACACTGTCAGTGGTCAAGCTGTCAGCCTGCCAGCAGACACCTCCCTCCTGAGTTTTACCTCAGATGGGGCTGTGTTTTCAAATCCCTCACTTCTGAGGGCCCTGCAAATTTCACCCTCCCAGACCCTTTGGGAATGGTCTACCCAAGCAATGGCCAGATGTTGGCCCATCCCCTGGAACTTCCACATGACCATGCTGCTGCAGATGCCCAGAGATTGCAGTCAGGTGCCAGCCTGCCCCAGAAAACATTAATGTGATCGTGTAGCAGCAGTGTTTCAGGGATTATGGTAAATCTCAACACACATCTGGTGCCAGGCCTCACCTTTAATATCTTTGTACCAACAGTAGTGAATGTGGCATTCTCTGGGGTCCGCTGGGACGTTTGCCTGTGGGGAGGCCACACAGCCTCTACTATGTGTCCTCCCAGAAGGGAAACCGCCTTTCCCCATGTGGCCTGAGGACTCCTTGGACCTCACTTTCTGCTCTTGAGGATTTGCCCTTCCTGCCAGAGCTCTGCCATGTGTTCAGCTGCAGAGTTTCAGACTCTGTGCTCCCGGTTTATAGCGTCTTCATGGAATTTAAGCCCTTCCCTTTCCCGTTTCTCCCTTTTTTTTGTTCAGTCTCTTACAGTCCCTTTCTCCTTTCTCCCTTTTTCATTCAGTCCACTCTTTATCTCCAGCTGCTTTCAGGGGGTGGGGAGAAGGGAGGGAGTGCTTTTCTTGTACTCTCCCCGTCTCCATCCTTTCACCACAAGCGAAAACAGTTCCCTACCCTCCGCAGCTTCTCTCTCCCCCAGCTCACCTCTCTGAGCCACGTACCTGCCAAATTCTGTGGTTCAAGTTATGCAGATTGTTGTGTTAATCCTCACATCAGTTTTCTAGGTATGCAAGATGGTGTGGTGCTGATCTAGCTGAATTTCAGGGAAGAGAGAGGCGAAAGAAAGTTCCATGCTGCTCCACCATCTTGGTCCCTTCACTCTGGGATATATTTTAAAGTAGAGCCCGTAGGACTATTGGTAGAATGGATGTATGGTGTGAGAAAAAGAGAAACATAAATAATGAGGATGGAGCTTGCTTGCTTAAGAAAATCGAAAATATAGTTTTCATTAGTTGTGATGAAAACCCATTAATGGAAAAAACTTTGGTTAGGGCTGAGGGTAGAATGGGAGGGATCCATGGCCATCTGTGTCAACCTTGATGATACAAGTAAAATGAGGGTTGAGGATTAAATAGTGTTAAGATTATCTGTACACTAAAGTTTAATGTCATAGAAACTGACTCAATTTTGGGGTTTAACCCCTTAGAAACTTTCTCACTTTCTTTTAGTCTCAAGTATATATTCAGGCTTTATATCGCTTCTTGATATATTTTTGCTAACTTTTATTCTCCAGGAAAAATTGTTTATTTCAACCTAGTTTTCAAATCTATATGCATGTAATTATACAACCAATTGCATGTGTGTGTGTATTAGATAAGTTTTCCCATTTCATAAATAATTTTTTAAGATTGTATTTTTTCTGCTTTATATTAATAGGAGTGACTTTCTATTTACTTATGTTTCTTCTATCAGAGGGCATAATCTTAGATTATTGTACTATCTTTTCATTTCTATTTTCTAATTAACATATATTTAGATCCTTAGTAATGCCTCCTTTCTATTGTTTTTCTAACTTTTGGATGATTATTTAATTCATTCTTCATTCTTTTCCATATATTAATCAATTTGTATGTTTATAATAGACATTATTTTCAATATTTTTTTCTAGGTACTCTATAAGTTTGTTTCTCATTTTCTATTTGGTTCAAGGACAGGTTAAGAAAGATATACAAATAAGTTGTAGAAGGATTTTTGTATAACATTTAGAATTTGCCAACTTTATTTATTAAAATATAAGGTTATTAAAAGTAATCTTAGAAAAATGATTTATTAATATTAGAGTAAAATATTTATGTAAACCTATCTGACTTTCCATCTACTTATATAGCTAATATTAGTAATAATTTTATTCAGGATCTCTATCTTTATTTCATGTTCAGTTGTCAAGGGGATGAAAAATTAGTTAAACACTATTGTGTTTCAATCTCCTTCTTCTAGTATTGTTTTCATGTACAGTTTGTGTAGTTTGATGAAATTATCTGTTGTAATGTCCTTTTAGGTTATATCTCTTTTGTGTGTGGTCTTCTGATTTATTTATAATTTTACTTGTGTTCCTCTTTCATGGTTAGGCCCAATTTTTAATCTTATAATCATTTTGAGTTCCTTGATTTTACATATTTTATTAAATATATACATGGATTATATTTTTATTTTGTTGTATTTTGTTTATCTTGCTTATTTCAAGTTCTTAACATCTCCTCAATATATCCATTTTCCCTCCTATTTTCTCTGTTTTTGTTTCTACATTGTCAAGATGGATAACATTTCCATTTTGTTTTGAAATCATTATTCACATAGCTCTAGACCTAAAATCTTTACTGCCTTATATAATTGTATTGGTCGTCAGTGTTTCCTGTAGTTTATTCATACCAATGATAAGTTTTGTTTCTGATTTCCTTTTTTTTTTTTGAAGAAAGGAGTAAGTTTATTATTTTTTTAAATTTTATTTTTAATTTTTTAGAATTTATATCCAAATTCATTAGCATATAGTGCAACAATGATTTCAGGAGTAGATTCCTTAGTGCCCCTTACTCATTTAGCCAACCCCCCCTCCCACAACCTCTCCAGTAACCCTCAGTTTGTTCTCCATATTTATGAGTCTCTTCTGTTTTGTCCCCCTCCCTGTTTTTATTATTATTTTTGTTTCCCTTCCCTTATGTTCATCTGTTTTGTCTCTTAAAGTCCTCATATGAGTGAAGTCATATGATTTTTGTCTTTCTCTGATTAATTTCACTTAGCATAATACCCTCCAGTTCCATCCACGTAGTTGCAAATGGCAAGATTTCATTCTTTTTGATTGTCGAGTAATACTCCATTGTGTGTGTGTGTGTGTGTGTACACACACCACATCTTCTTTATCCATTCATCCATCAATGGACATTTGGGCTCTTTCCATACTTTGGCTATTGTTGATAGTGCTGCTATAAACATGGGGGTTCATGTGTCCCTTGGAAACAGCACAGCTATATCCCGTGGATAAATGCCTAGTAGTGCAGTTTCTGGGTCGTAGGGTAGTTCTATTTTTAGTTTTTTGAGGAACCTCCATACTGTTTTCCAGAGTGGCTGCACCAGCTTGCATTCCCATTCTGATTTCTTAATTTTTATTTATCTGTTAGCTCTGTAGATTACAGCTTTGATTTTTTTTTTTTTTCAAGTCTGGGTTCATGGGTGGTAGAGAATTTCATATCAAATTACATCTTAATGTTAACTGCAAGAGTGAAAAACATATAGATTGAAATAATGTTCTTGTAACAGAACTTCAAAATATTGTAAATATTGGACTTCTGGGGAAGACGGCAGAATAGGAGGACCCTATGCTCACCTTGTCCCACAGATACAACTAGATAACAGACACATAAATATAAATAACCCATAAAATGACCCAAAGGCTGGCAGAACAAACTCTTCAGAGCTAAATGTAAAGAAAAGGCCACATTGAAGAGGAGAGGAAGGGTAGAGGTGCAGTGGAGAACTAAAGGGACCTCCAAGAATGTTTGTGGGAGGGAGGGAGCCTCAATCACAGACAGTAGGGAGAAAGGGACTCTGATACCAGGGAGCCCATACCAGGAAGATGAATTCCCATAACATTTGGCTTTGAAAACTAGAAGGGTTAAATTTCACAAGTTTTTATAATCAGCAGGGTTTAGCACCTTGAACTTTAAAAATCAGTGTGCATGGCTCTGGGAGAGCTGAAAGGGCAAGAGGAAACTGAATCCCTGACCTTAAAGAGACAGCACAGCAAGCAGCCTTGTGTAAATACAGCATAAAAACAGTGTGAACAACTCATGGGGTATACAGGAGGGAAATTTGTTTAATAACCTCAGAGCATATGCAGGAAGGGCAAGGATCTTTGGAAGGGTTCTTCAGGAACAAAGGAGCTGGTACACACCACTTCCCATCCCCAACTTCCAGCCCAGATAGACTTATACCTGCAGGAACCAGTGCTGTGCCAACACTGGCTACCTAACTTGCTAACAGCCTGCCTACCCATTGTCCTGCAGACATGCTTTCTTTAGCCATGCCTTGGTTTTCAGGTCTCCTCCTATAGCAGACCTCCACACACCTCACTGACAGGGCATGTTCCACCCTGTGCACGTCTGTAGATTCACCCCTTCCAATCCAGCCTGCATTTTCCCAGTGGCTGCAGGTCTCCTCATGCAGAGGACAAGCATGGGCCTCCTTGACACCCGTGTCCCGCCCCATCCAGAGCTCAGTGGTAGGAATTTTCTGAAGCACCTCAAGGTCATCTCCTTCAACAGCCCTGCTCAAACCTCATGAACACTGCATGCCCCTCCCCCACATTCTCCTATAGACCTGTCCTCTCCAATATGCTTATGGCTAGAACCCATCCAAAGCAGTACTAAGTGTGTAAGGAGCCCCAATAGGGGCCAACACCACTCCAAAGTGACTCTTATCCTGGGAAGAGGGGAAGATAACCAAACAAACAATTCCATCTGTGGCTCCATAAGTGGGCTGGCTGCAGATTTCTGGTCTGACTACAGGCCTGACAACCAACAAAAGGTTCTCAGGGGATAAAATAGGGAAAGCACTGTGTAGTTCCATGCTACTGCATCTCTGGAAAATGATGGATTTGACTTAAGACAAGGCAGCTCTATACTGACCCACTAACAATACAGAGACCAAACCCTGCCCACAGCAGGCATAGAGAACCATTATGGATAACTAGACAGAAGTCAAGAGCAGCTCAGCCACAACAACAGGGTGCATGCAACACACACCCCTGAAGTGTCAGGTTCTGGTGAACAGTGGAATTGCTTTGCAGGGCACCACATGACCTCTCCTTCATAATGCCACTACTTTCAAGAGCAGGATGCATAGCTGACTTTCCTAATGTAAAAACAGACATATAGAGTTATGTCTCCTCAAAATGAGGAGACAGAATAATATGTCCCCAGTGAAAGTACAGGACAAAATCAATAGACCTAAGCAAAATGGAGATAAGTAGTGTGCTAAATGGAGAATATAAAGTAAGGGTCATAAAGATACTCACGGGATTTGAGAAAAGTGAGTGACTTCAGTGAGACCTTTAACAAACAGGTAGAAAACATAAAAAAGAACCAATCATAAAATAAGAATTCAATAAAGAAATACAAAAATACACTAGATGGAATGATCAAAGACTACAGGAAACAGAAGAATGGATCAACAAGCTGGAGGATAGAGTAATGGAAAGTAATCAAACTGAACAGATGACAGAAAAAAAAATACAAAAAGAAAATAGGCTTAGAAAATTCAGCAACAGCCTTAACATAGTAACATTCACATTGTAGGGATCTCAGAAGGACAAGAAAGAGAAAAGGGAGACAAAGCGTATTTGAAGAAATAATAGCTGAAATATAATAATAATGATGATGATAATAATAATGGCTGAAAACTTACTGAATCTGGTGAAGGAAATGGAAATCCAGATCCAGGAGGCACAGAGAGCCTGCAACAAAATCTACCCAATAGGTCCACATCAAGACGTATACAAACTTAACTGGCAGAAAGTATAGCCAAGAAGAGAATTGTAAAAGAAACTAGAGCAAAGGAAACAGGCACAAAGGAAACCTCACAATGCTACCCACTGATTTTCAGCAGAAACATCGCATGCCAAAAGGGAGGAACATGCTATATTCCAAATGCTGAAAGAAAGAAACCTGTAACCAAGAATATTTGTTCAGCAAGGCTACATTCTGAATAGAAGGAGAGATAAAGAGTTGCCTAGAGAAACAAAAGTTAAAGGAATTCATGGCCAATAAACCAAACCAACGCTACAACAAATGCTAAAGGGGACACTTTGGAAAGACCATAAGTATGAGTAAAAATAAGTAAGAAGCAAAAGCAATAAAGTAAAGTGTGTTTATAAAAAACAGCCAAGGGTTCACAAAATAAAAGTATGTAAAGTATGACACCATTTACCTAAAATAGGGGGAGAAGAGAGGAATAAAGAATGGGTCCAACCTTGAGCCATCATCAACTTAATGTAGACCAATATATACATAAGATGTTATACACAAACCTAGTAACTACTAATTAAAAAAAAATGAGACATGAAAAAGTAAAGAGAAAGGAATCTAAGTATATCACTAAAGAATGACAGCAAACTGTGAGAGAGCAAGAGAAAAAAAGAGAGAACTACAAAAACAACCATAAAACAAGTAACAAAATGGCCTTAAGTATATATCTGTCAGTAACTACTTTGAACGTAAATGGACTAAATGCTCCAATCAAAAGATACAGGGTGATGGAATGGGTAAAACAGCAATACCATCTATATGCTATCTCTAAGAGGGCCATTTCAGACCTAAAGATACATGCAGGAAAGTGAAGGGATGTAAAAGCATTTATCATGCAAATTGAACTGAAGACAAAGCCAGGGCAGTAATACTTATATCTGACAAAATAGACTTTAAAACAAAAACTGTAACAAGAGCCAAAGAAAGACACTACATAATCATAAAGGAAATGATAAAACAAGAAGATATACCAATTATTATACCAATTATACCAATATACCAATTATTACCAATTATACCAATATACCAATAATTACCAATATGCCAATTATTTATACCAATTATAAATAATTATGCACCAAAATGGGAACACCCAAATACATGAAGGAACTTGTAACAAACATAAAGGAATTACTTGATAGTAATCCTATGATAGTAGAAGACTTTAACAGGGCACTTACATCATTGGTCAGATCATCCAAAGAGAAAATCAACAAAGAAATAGTAGCTTTGAATGACACATTGGACCAGAGGGATCTGTGAGTTTTATTCAGAGTATTCCTTCCTAAAATAGCAGAATATGCATTCTTTTCAAATGCACAATACTTCAGAAGAGATCACATATAGGCCACAAAACCAGTCTCAATAAATTAGAAAAAGATTCAAGTCATACCATGCATCTTTTCTGATCCTATGAAACTAGAAATCAACCATAAGAAAAAAAATCTGGAAAAAACGAAAATATTTGGAGGTTATAACATGCTACTAAACAATGAATGGGTCAACCAAGAAATCAAAGTGGAAATTTAAAAAAATTACAAGGAAACAAATGAAATGAAAACACAACATTTTAGAATCTCTGAGATGAGGCAAAAGCGATTCTAGAGGGAAGTTTACAGCAATACAGGCCTAAATCAAGAAGCAAGAAAAATCTCAACCAACCAATCTCATACCTAAAGGAGCTAGGGATAACCAGCTCCTGGGAAAACCAGGAGCTATTCTTTGAAAAGATTGACAGGGGTGCCTGGATGGCTTAGTCACTTGGGTGTCCAACTTCAGTTCAGGTTATGATCTCACTGCTCCGGAGTTCTAGCCCCGTATCAGGCTCTGGGACGACAGCTCAGAGCCCAGAGCCCACTTCAGATTCTATGTCTCCCTGTCTCTGCCCCTGCCCTGCTTGTACTCTATCTCTCTCTCAAAAACAAAAGAGACATTTAAAAAATTCATTAAAAAAAAAGATTGACAGAACTTTTAAACTTTTAGCCAGAGTCAATACAAAAGAGAGAGAGACGGGGGGCGGGGCTGTTGAAAAAAATCAGATATGAAAGAGGAGAATTTACAACTGACACTACAGAAATGTAAAACATTATAAGAGAATATTATGAAAAGTTATATACCAACAAATTAGACAACCTACAAGAAATTGATAAATTCGTTAACACAGATAACCTACCAAAACTGAATCAGGAGGAAACAGAAAATTACAAGCAATGAAATTGAATCAGTAATCAAAAAACTCCTAACTAACAAAAGCCCAGAACAACATGGTTTCACAGGTGAATTTTATCAAACATTTAAAGAAGAGTTAACACCTATTCTTATAAAATTAACCCAAAAAATAGAAAAGGAAGCAAAACTTCCAAATTCATTCTATGAGGCCAGTATTACCCTGATATCAGAGCTAGATAAAAACACTACAAAAACAAAGAGGGAGGGAGGGAGGGAGGGAGAGAGAGAGAGAGAGAGAGAACATTATAGGCCAATATCTCTCGTGAACATAGATGTAAAAATAATCCTCAACAAAATAACCAAATCCAGCAATATATTAAAAAATAATTCACCACCAGGTGAAATTGATCCCTGGCATGAAGGGGTAATTCCCTATTCACAAATCAATTAACGTGATACATCACACCACCAGGAGAAAGGTTAAGAACCATATGATCTGTGAATGAGTCAGCACATAATAGCTATTGAATGTTCTCCCTCCATACATGCCTTTCAAGATTGGAAAATTATATGATTTAGGAGTTAGATTCTATGAAAATAAATATGACTACACTGCATACTTCTTTCTCTATCGGTACCTTCCCTGTTTATCTTCTATGTAGGATCATGCACACAAACGCTTGTCAGCTATTCTGAGCTTCCTTGTCCCACCTTCCACCTAGTTTTTTCCAGAAAATGATAAATCTTGAGGTGGTCAGTGCTATACATAGCTTTTAGGAAAATGTGCATGGTACTTGGACTGTGGAATATTGTATTGAGTTTTAAGATCCATCTTGATTTAACCCAAGAGACACAATGTCTGACAGGCATTTTTGACAGCCTGTGATGTGAGATTTATAGCCATTTTTGTTTAGTCTCATTGTAAACAGGATTTTCATCTCACTTTTTTTTTTTTTACTAATGATTTATTTTACTTAGGGAGAGGGATTAAATAAACATGGCTTTACTCAATCGTATATTATTGAAAATAATCATTTTTCTCTCTTTTAAGCTATTGTATATGACATTTCTCAAAAAAAAAAAAGAATCCCTGTGATTTTTATCTGAGAAGGTATTAGATTTTTATCTCATTATTCACATTTAAATGTATCTTAAAATTGATTTTGTGGAAATACTTAATGTCTGTATTATTGTTTCCATCATCAAATCACACATTATACTAGAAGTTTTTTTTTCTTCCCAATTGCTCACTTCTGATGCTTTTAATATATAAAAACATACAATAATATTTTTATATTTTGTAGGCAACATAGAAATATTTAATAGAAGCATTTAATAGAAACATTTACTGAAAATTACATTTAGGTCACAGAGATGTGACCTAAATATAATTTGTATGCTAAGTTTTGCATTTATGGATCTCTTGATCATTCTTTAGTTCTGTAATAGTCTAAGCTTCCATCAGATACTTCTCTGGAACTTGACTTCTCATTCAATGCCTGCTTCACAACTACTTATTGATCCTGATATATTCAAGGAGTTCTCTGGGAACAACTGGTCCATGCTGTGGCATAGGCAAGCTATTTGCAGTTTGATTTTACATCTACTTCCCATGAGAAATTCCCCTCTGAGCTTAACGTTAGGCAATGCTCAATTTTTTGTTTACTTACTGACTTTTTGAGTTTTTAATTCCAGCTAGTTAACATGGTGTTATATTAGTTTCAGGTGTACGATATAGTGATTCAACAATTCCATACATCACTTGGTGCTCATTATGACAAGTGCACTCCTTAATGCCAATCACCTATTTCACCCATCCCTTCACCCACCTCCCTTCTGGTAACCATCAGTTATCTATGATTAAGAGTCTGTTTCTTGATTTAATGATCTCTCTCAATCTCTCCCCTTTGATTGTTTTGTTTCTTAAATCCCATAGGAGTGAAATCATAAGGTATTTATCTTTCCCTGGATGACTTATTTCACTTAGCATTATACTCTCTAGCTCCATCCATGTCTTTGCAATGGCAAGATTTCACTTTTTTATGGCTGAATAATATTCCATTGTATATACACCCCACACTTCTTTATCCATTCATCAATTGATGGATACTTGGGCTGCTTCCATAATTTGGATATTGTAAATAATTCCACCATAAGCATAGAGGTGCATGTGTCCCTTTGATATGGTGTTTTTGAATTCTTTGGGCAAATAGCCAGTAGTGTGATTGTTAAATCATAGGGTAGATCTATTTTTTACTTTTTGAGGAACCTCCATACTGTCTTTCACAGTGGCTGCACCAGTTTGCATTCCTACTAGTAGTGCATGAGGGTTCCTTTTTCTCTACATCCTGGCCAGCACCTGTTGTTTTCTGTGTTGTTGACTTTAGCCATTCTGACAGGTATGAGGTGATTATCTCATTGTAGTTTTGATTTGCATTTTCCTGATGGTAAGTGATGATGAACATCTTTTTGTGTGTCTGTTGGCTATCTGGCTGTCTTCTTTGCAGAGACGTTTGTTCATGTCTTTTGCCCATTTTTAATTGGATTATTTATTTTTTGGTGTTGAGTTTTATCAGTTGTAGTTATATATTTGGATTCAAACGTTCTATTGTCTATGTGATTTGCAAATATCTTCTTCCATTTCATATTATGCCTTTGATTGTTTCCTTCACTATGCAGAAGGTTTTTATTTTGATGTGGTCCCAATAGTCTATTTTTGCTTTTATTTCCCTTGCCTCAGGAGACCTAACTAGAAAAAAAGTTGCTATAGTGAAGTTAAGGAGGTTACTGCCTGTGTTCTCTTCTTGTATTTTTATGATTTCAGGTCTCACATTTAGGTCTTTAATCAGTTTTTAAATTTTTTTTAATGTTTATTTTTGAGAGAGAGAGAGAGAGAGAGAGAGAGAGAGAGAGAGAGAGAATAAGTCGGGGAGGGACAAAGAGAGGGAGACACAGAATCTGAAGCAGACTCCAGGCTCTGAGCTGTCAGCATAGAGCCTGATGTGGGGCTTGAACCCACGAGACGCGATATCATGACCTGAGCCAAAGTTGGCTGCTTAACTAACTAAGCGACCCAGGTACCCCTAATCAGTTTTGAATTTATTTTTGTCTTTGATGAAAAAGTGGTGCATTCTTTTTTTCTTTTGCGTGCAGCTGTCCAGTTTTCTCAACACCATTTGTTGAAGACACTGTTTTTCCCACTGGATATTCTTTTCTGCTTTGTGGAAGATTAATTTATCATATAAATGTCAATTTAGTTCTGGATTTTCTATGCTGTTCTATCAATATATGTGTCTATTTTTGTGCCAGTATCATGCTGTGTTGATTACTAAAGCTCTATAATATAACTTGAAGTCCAGAATTGTGATGCCTCCAGCTTTCTTTTTTTTTTTTTCCAATATTGCTTTGGCATTTCGGGTTTTTTTGTGGTTCCATAGAAATTTTAGGATTGTTTGTTCTAGTTCTTTGAAAAATATCATTGGCATTTTGGTAGGGATTGCATTAAATGTGTAGATTGCTTTGGGTTGTATAGAAATTTTAACAGTATTTGGTCTTCTAATTAGTGAGTATGGAATGTCTTTCCATTTCTTTGTGTCATCTTGAGTTTCTTTCATAAATATTTTATAGTTTTCAGAATACAGGTTTTTCACTACTTTGGTTTGGTATGTTCCTAGGTATGTTATTTTTGGTGCAATTGCAACTGGGATTATTTTCTTAATTTCTCTTTCTGCTGCTATTGGTGTACAGAAATGCAACAGATTTCTGTACATTGATTTTGTTTCCTGAGACCTTACTTAATATATTTATCAGTTCTAGGAGTCTTGATAGAATATTTAGGGTTTTCTACATATAGTATCATGTCATCTGCAAAAGAGTGAAAGTTTACCTTCTTCCTTACCATTTTAGATGCTTTTCATTTCTTTTTCTTGTCTGATTGCTGTGGCTGGGACTTGGAGTAATATGTTGAAGAAAAGTGGTAAGAGTGGACATCCATTTCATCTTCTTGATCTTGGGAAAAAACTCTATTTTTCTACATTAAGGATGATATTAGTTATGATTTTTTAATACATTCCTTTATTATGTTGAGGTATGTTCTCTCTAAATCTACCTTGTTGAGGGTTTTTATCATGAATGCATATTGTACTTTGTCAAATGCTTCTTCTGCATCTATTGAAATGATAATATGGTTCTTAACATTTCTCTTGGTATTGTGATGTATCACATTGATTGATGTGTGAATCCTGAGTCACCCTTGCAAGCCAGGAATAAATCCCACTTGATGGTGGTGAATGATTTTTTTAATGTATTGTTGTATTGGATATTTTGTTGAGGATGTTGCATCTATGTTCATGAGAAATATTTGCCTGTAGTTCTCTTTTTTTGTGGTGTCTATCTGGTTTTGCTATCAGGATAATGCTGGCCTCACAGAATGAGTTTGGAAGTTTTCCTTTTCTGTTTTGTTTGTTTGTTTGTGTTTTTTTGAAAAATTTGAGAAGAATAGGTATTAACTCTTAGTAAAATCTTTGGTAAAATTCACCTATCAAGCCATCTGCTCCTGGACTTTTGATTTTTGGGAGTTTTCTGATTAATGTTTCAGTTTCTTTGCTGGTTATCTGTCTATTCAAATGTTCTATTTCTTCCTGATTCAATTTTTGTAGTTTATATGTTTCTGGGAATTTATGCATTTCTTCTAGGTTGTACAATTTGTAGCCATCTGTATTTTATAAAAGTCTATGCTTCTGTGGTCCTTACCTCTCCTCTCTCATTTTTGAATTTATTTATTTGAAGACTTTATTTTCTTTCCTTAATAAGTCTGGGTAGAACTTTATCAATTTTACTGAATTTTTTCAAAGAATCAACTCCTGGTTTCATTGATCAGTACTATTTTTGTTTTTTAGTTTATATATCATTTATTTCTGCTCTTATTGTTGTTATTTCCTTCCTCCTGCTGCTTTTAGGTTTTGTTTTTTTCTAGCTCCTTTAGTTGTAAGGTTAGGTTGTTTATTTAGAATTTTTCTTACTTCTTGAGGTAGTCTCATATTGCTATAACTTCCCTATAGATCTGCTCTTGCTTCATCCCAAATGTTTTAGATGATTGTGTCTTCATTTTCATTTATTTCCATTTAATTTTAATTTCTTATTTTATGTCCTTGCTGACCTACTCATTATTTAATAGCATGTTGTTTATCCTACATATATTTGTGGTCTTTCTAGATTGTTTTCTTGTGATTGACTTATAGTTTTATAGCATTGTGGTCAGAAAAGATACTTGATATGATCTTGATCTCTTGAATTTGTTGAGGCTTGTTTTATTTGCTAGTGTATGATCTATTCTGGAAAATGTTCTATGTGCACTTGAAAATGTGCATTCTGCTGTTTTAGTATGGAATTCTATGACTCTATCTGTTAAATCCATCTGATCCAGTGTGTCATTCAAAACCATTCTTTACTTGATTTTCTGTTTAGATGATCTGTCCATTGATGTAAGGGGGTGTAAAAGCCCCTTACTATTATTGTATCATTATCAATTAGTTACTTCATGTTTGTTATTAACTGTTTTATATATTTGGATGCTCCAATGTTGAGTGCATAAATACTTACAATTGTCATATCTTCTTGTTGGATTGTTCCCTTTATTATGAGTGCCCTTCTTTGTTTCCTGTTACAATCTGTTTTAAAATATTTTTTTTCCAATGTAAGTATTTGTGCTTGGACTTTTTTTTATTTTTGACTTTTTGACATCCACTTGCATGATAGATGTTTCTCCATCCCTTTACTTTGAATCTACAAGTGACTTTAGGGATGAAATGAGTCTCTTGTAGTACCTTATAAATGGGTCTTGTTTTTTGTTTTTTTTTAATCTATTATGATTGATACCTTATGTCATTTTATTGGAGCATTGAATCCATTTACATTTGAGGTAATTGTTTATAGATATGTATTTATTATAATTTTATTATTGTTTCTGAGGATTTTGTCTGATCCTTTCTTTTCTCTTTCAAGATTTGTTGATTTTATTTAGTGATATATTTAGATTACTTTCTCTTTATTCTTTGGATGTTCATTAGTGGATTTTGATGTATGGTTACCATTAGTTTTTTATATAACCTCTTCTGAGTATAGCAGTCTGTATTAAGTTGATGGTTAAGTTTGAACCTATTCTTTATTCCTCTCCTTTCCACATTTTAAGTGTTTGTTATATTTTATGTCCTTTTATTTTTTGAGTTCCTTGATAGGTTTTATAGAAGTATTGATTTTTACTACTTTTGTGTTTCATACCATTATGCTGTCACTTTTGGTCTCTTGTTTCCACTCAGAGAATCTCTAATATTTCTTGTAGGGCTGGTTTAGTAAACACAAAGCACTTTAGTTTTTTATTTTTGTTTAATTGGAAATTCTTTCTCTCTCCTTCTATTCTGAAAGATAGCCTTGCTGGATAGAGTATTCTTGGCTGCAATTTTATCCCATTTAGCACTTTGAATATATCATGCCACTTCCTTCTGGATTGGAAAGTTTCTATTGAAAAATCCACTGCTAGTTTTATGGGTTTTCCCTTATAAGTTACTGTCCTTTTTTTTTTTTATCTTTCTACTTAATTTTTTTTTCTTTTTCACTGTATTTTGCGAGTTTCATTACAATATGTGTTGGTGTGGATATGCTTTGGTTCATTTTGATGGGAGTTCTCTGTGCCTCCTAGATATGGGTATCTGTTCCCTTCCCTAGGTTAGGGAAGTTTTCAGCTATAATTTTCTCAAATAAACCTTCTGTCCCCTTTTCACTTTTCTTCTTTTACTGGGACTCCTATAATATGTTATTTTGTTTGATGGAGTCCCTGAATTTGCTATGTCTATTCTTGTTTTGCATAATTTTTTTTCTCTCTTATTTGGCTTGATCAGTTTCCATTACTCTGTCTTCTGTGTCGTTAATTCGTTTCTCTGCTTCTTTCTGTCTGTTGTACATTCCATCAAATGTGTTTCTCATTTTGTTTATCAAGCCCTTTATCTCTATTATGTTATTTCTTATCTCTGTATCAAGGGTCTCATTCATGACTTCCACTCTTTTTTCAAATCTAGTGAGTATCCTTATGATCATTACTTTAAATTTTCTGTCACACATATTATTTATACCTCTTTTGCTTAGATCTCTGGCCATAGCCTTGTCCTGTTCCTTCATTTGGGATAAATTTCTTCATCTTCTCATTTTGTCTGAGTCTCTGTCCCTGTTTCTGTGAGTCAGGAAAGTCAGCTATGTCTCCTCTTTTTGAGGGTAATGGCATTAGGAAGAAGAGGTCCTGTAGTGCCCTGCCATGTAGTGCCCCTGATCCTCAGAACCTGGCACTTCTGGGAGTGCCTCCAATGTGTGCTATGTATGCTATGATGTTTTGTCTGGCCCCTTTATCCTTCAGGTTGCTTGTCTGCAAGACTCTCTTTGCCTACTGTAGATAGTGTTTGATACCTGGCCTGAATGTAGTACATTTCAATTAAATGTGCTCTGATCTGCTTGTTAAATGAGACCTGCCACCACTGCCAATGGAGCTGTGTTTCTGCAAAACTCTGGTGTCTGTAGACTCATTGTGAGCAGAGATTTGGGCTGGTCTTCTAGAGGAGGAGGCCAACTGCCCTGGACTAAAGCAAGAATAACTAGAAGGGGCAGTTTCAGTGAAGCATTGGGTGTTGGGGCTTGGTGTTAGCAAGTTAGGTAGAAGTGTTGGTGAACTCATTCTCACTGGTGTTCTGATGCTTATGCTAAGGGATGGGGTGGGGAACTGGCACTGGCTTGTTCCTTTGTTGCTGGAGGTGTCTATCCATGAACTCCATCTCTTTGGGACCTGCTGCAAGATAAGTGAATAACCTCCCCACTGTGTATCACAGGCATTCTTTAGATCACTGTTTCCCTGTTGTATGTCCATGGGCTGTTTGCCTCCCTTCTCTCCAAGAGCAACCCCAATGTCCTCTGAGGTCTCCTAGAACCAAGCCCACTGACCTTTAAAACTCTATGTTTTAAGCCCAGCTGGTTGCAAGAACTCATGAAATTCAGTCCCTCTTGCTTTCCAAGTCAATTGCTATGGAGATTTGTTTTCTCATTGTGTTCCCCTGTGTGTTAGTCCATCACTCACCCTTTTCTGTGACTGTAGCTCCCTCCCCACTCTAGGGGCCATGATCCATTTCTCTACCAAACCACATATTTGCACTTCCTACCTTCTTTGATGTGACCTGTTCTCTACCTTTAGTTGTAGAGTTTGTTCTGCCAGTGTTCAGGTCAATTTCTGGGATATTTAGGATGATTCAATAGTTATCTAGTTGTATACATAGGATGAGGCAAGCCTAAGGTCCCTCTACTCTACCGCCATCTTCTGACCAGGATATCTTTGTATATTTAAAGGTGCAGGCATGAAGCTGCTTAAGTTTCCCTTTAGGAAATCATTATATGCTCAAAGTAATAGGTAAAGCCAGCTTTCCATCTCATTGAGTATCTTTGGAAATCTGGAGGGACCCTAATCTAGTGAAGTAAGGGGTATCTGTTAAAACCATGATTTAATCTAGTTTCTTTTTCTTTCTCTCATGATTGTATATGTGATCTCATGCAAAGGAGTGTTAATACAGTGGCGAACTCTCTGCTATGTGCTCAATTATTTATTTATTCATTTGCTTCTTGAGCAAACATTTATTGAGTGTCTGCTGGGCCCTTAGCAATATTAGGCTCCAAGGATCTAATATTGCAGTAGCCAAATATCCAAACTTTATAATGCAAAGCGATGCATTTTATATGAATATAACAGACATCCTACCTTCATTTTTGGTATCATCTACCTTCTGTAAATGTTTGTCAATAAAGAAGCAACATGTACACTTCAAGCAAATAGTTTCTTCAAAGCTGATGTGAGAGGCAGAATACATCCAAGTAGCAGAAGTTCTCTTATTTATTAGAGGAATAAAGTCATTGGCCAGGATCTGAGTAGTAATTCCCAGCTATCTCTGTTAGCTCTGCAGGAGGATCTTTGCCTTTAGCACTGACAGATCAAAGAAAAGTGCAGCTTTAGCAAATCACCTAACCATTGTCTCGCAGCATCCTGATTTCAAATTATAAGGGAAAAATCACTATATAGATAGCTTTGAATGATTAATATCAGTGCTTTTATTTGTCCTATTAAAGTATCTAAGACTCAGACATGAAAACAAGAGTTAATGTAGAAAAATAATACAAAATAGCAGTACTTGTTTAGCATTTTATACATTTTCATTCACCTAATTGTTTATGCATTCAGTGAGTATGGATGGGTTGAACATACTTATTTTATTAGACACACTGTATAGCAATAGAAACTGAGGTTCAGGGCTTAAAATTTAATCATCCTAAGTCACACAACTAATAGGTGGTGCAGCTTATATTTAAATTAGGTTTGACGAATCCAAGGCCTGTGATCAAAATCTATCTATTCTACTACTTTGAAGTGGAACTGAAAATAGTATAGCTACAGGTATAATTTTGAGATTTGCTATTATTTTATAGGTCGTGGTTTGAAAACTTAGATCTAGATTCAAAAATTCACATGTATAGGGCCAGTGGCGACACAGTGTATAAAGGAGGGCTGATAGAATCCCAGGCCCTCTTGAAATATCTTGTGGGTTAGAGACATGTATAAGAGGAACCTTTCACCTTCCCTTCAACTCTCTTGTACGAAGAGCAACAAGGCAAATATAATGTTAAAGTGTTCCCTGTCAAGGAGACAACAGAGAGGAAGGGACTGTGCTAAAATGGTTATGTGCAAGTGCTGTTGCAGAGGAGCAGATATTATGACAACATGAGGCGCTTTTGTCACCAGATCATCTCATTTTTCCACAAGAGCCAAAAATAGATGTTGTAATATGAAATTATGATTTCAGAGGCAGTATAGCACAGGGCATGTTTTAGAGCCTGAGACCCTGCACTTGAATAGTAGTCTGTGACTCTTTGGGGTTACTCTACTGCTCCATGTTTCAGTTTTCTCAATTGAAAATGGAGCTCAGAATAGTGCTGTCTCAAAGTCTATGAAGACTGCATCATGGTTGTTATGATGACCTGCATAGTTGTGGCACTGTCTACCTTGTAGGATTGTGTGAGGACTAAATGAGTAACATTCATGTAAGGCCCTATATAGTAAGCCCTTAATTAATGTGCTTACTTAAATGTGTTACATTAATGTGTTACTTAAAGCTATCATTATTTGTACTGTTTAATTATTCTCTTAGTTATTTTTTTAATTATAAATACAATGTAGGCCAAACAAAAAAAATTTACCAATTTGAAATCTTGATTAAATCTTATAGAAATTCTTTTATTTCCACTACTTTTCACATAATTTATATAAATATCTACCAGGAAGTTTGTAGTTTCTGGATTAAGCTCTTATTCCTAAAAAAAAAAAAAAAACCAAAACCCTAGCTTTTTATAGGTATGATGCTTCTACTTTCTATGATACATCACTTTTCCCACTTGAGCGTGTTTTCACTGTAAAAGTAGAATTCTTAATTTAAACAACATAACTTTTACTCAAGTAGCAGTATCCTTTGTTGGATTGTAAAGGAAATTGGACATAGATGGTAATGGAGAATCAAGAGAAGCTCACTCACATAAGAAATAAGAAGTTTTGGAACAACATACACTAGGTGTGTATTTGGGAAGGCAATGGGTATGTATGTAATTTGTAATAGCTTCTTGACCCAGCCATCTTTAGGTTCATATCTAAGTTTTATGAAAATTAGAGCGTTTGTAAGCAAAAAGGACTGAAAAATTATAAATTGTCAATCTTAAGCTACAGCATCAGAGTGTACTATAATGCAGCATAGACCAAAGGAGAGGGAAGCAGCCCTCTCCATTTTGCTAAAGAACACCATGGAGGTTTAGCATCTTAGTGGTGCCAATGACTCGACTGTAGAAGGAAATTTCAGTGTCTGGTGGACTAGAAGGTACTCAGTGATAACTGACAAGAGATGATAGTTGCTTGGCAAACATAGCAGAATCTGAATGATGCCAAGCAATTCAGCATCTGTGCATAATAAAAGAAGATCTTTTTCTGAGCATACATGATACCTCCTGAAATCTCCCAGAAGCAGTTGTGAAGACTTTGCCATGGAACTGGAAGTCCTTTGAAAGAAGAGGAATAAGAAAATATGAAATCTATTGCTATTAATGTGATTTTACTCCCATTAAGAAGCTCTTTAAGCTTGAGGAAGCTTAAACTATGCTTGTAACATATTTTATAAGTTTTATTTCAGAGTAAATATATATTTAAATTACAGAAAATCAGGGCATGAAAAGACAAACAACTCTGTACAATTAGATACATCTTTTGCAAGCAGTTAATGTTTATACATTTTGATCACTTCCTACATTTAAACTCTATAATTTGTGGTACATTATCTTAAGCTCTAGATTGATATTACATGACTTAATGTTTGTATTTACTATTTCAGAGTAAGTTTTTTTTTTTTTACATAGTACCTATGTGATACTTAAGTCTTCCATTCTTAAAGCCAGTAGAGTCAGTTCAGTAAAGTTTATTTCATTTTTTTTCCTAAAAGAGTTCTACATGTCCATTTCTCAATTTGTGTAGAACAGTTGTCCAGTGTAATTTCCCTTCACTGCACTTGTTTTTTAAAATTTTTTAATGTTTATTAATTTTTGAGAGAGAGGGAGAGAGACAGTGAACAGGGGAGGAGCAGAGAGACAGGGAGACAGAATCAGAAGCAGGCTCCAGGCTCTGAGCTGTCAGCAACAGATCCCAATGCAGGGCTTAAACTCACCAGCTGTGAGATGAGCTGAAGTCGGACGCTTAACTGACTGAGCCACCCTTGTGCCCCCACTGCACTTGTTAAACGATGAGATTTTTATTGTTTACAGCTAACCACTTCTATACTTTGGAGCAGCTTTCTGTACTGTAAAGCCAGAACTAGTTAAGTTTTAAATTATGGGTAACTGTTGGTTATACACATTGGCTACCACCTGTCTTTGCTTCCTTTGGCAATCGTATGCTCTTTCTGGCAGTGTTTCTCCAAGTGTGGCACTCAGACCACCTGCATCAGAATCACTTAAGTTGCTTGTTAAAAACACAACTTTCTGAACTTATCACAGACTTCATAAAACAAGTTCCCTTTGGCTTTTCCCACTAAAGTTTTTGAGCCGCTGCTACTGGCTTTATTGAAGCTTCTCCTTCTATGTTTTAAAAGGGATTTCTTGGAGCACCTGGGTGGCTCAATCTGTTAAGTGTCCAACTTTGGCTCAGGTCATGATCACATGGTTCGTGAGTTCAAACCCCACAGTGGGCTCTGTGCTAACACCTCTGAGCCTGGAGCCTGCTTCAGATTCTATGTCACCCTCTCTCTCTGCTCCTCCCCTGCTAATGCTCTGTCTCTCTCTGTCTCTTCAAAAATAAATAAACATTAAAAAACTTTTTTAAATCATGAAATAAAAAGGGATTTCTCCCCTTTTGAAAATATGCAATTTAAATTAGCCCATACATTTTTATCCCTAAGTAACAATGCTGAATTTAAGTCTTATAATTCAGTGGAAATTAGCAAGAGGCTCAAGATGGTAATATAAAAGCAAAAGACAAATTAGGAAAATGAAAAAAAATTAATAAAGTGTCCTAAGCGTTCATCAGAGAAAGAGGCATAAATATACATTGGGGAAGAATAACCAAGGATTTGTGACGGTAGCATCTTGATATGGGACTTGAGGTACTTGGAAATTTAGATGTGGACATAAGGGTGGTCCAGCAGGAGAGCAGTGGAGCAAAGGCACAGATGTGGACAGATGAGGAGGATAATCAATAGCAATTCATAACTCCACTCAGCTGAAGCATAAAATACAACCATGAAAGTCGCAGGTGACAAGGCTAAAGATACAGGTTTAAATGTTATTGTGGAGAGTCTTGAAGGCCATGCTGAATAGTTGGCTTTTTTTTTTTTTTTTGGCCCTTCTGAATTTCCACAACATTATGTGAGGGCTGTAGATTTAAGGTTTGAAGCCACACATTTGTGCATTGGAAGATAGGTTTTCTGATTTAATTAGCCATATTTACCAACTCAAATCAGAAGGGAGCCACACAGAGGAGAACATTTCGGCAAATTTCAGTGTAACTTCATGGTGTCCAGGGAACCTAAGGAGGGCACACAGCATGCAGGTGACACTCTCTTTATAAGATAGGGCCTTGCAAGTCCTGACAAGTTGAGTTCTACCTATATTACAGTCATTTAAACTTAGGTATTGCATCATCATTCATTAAGAGCTTACACAGTCTATGTGTTTCCATTGAATAGTGTGCTTGAGAAACAGGTTGGTCTTCTTTTGGGCTAAAGTCAGTGTCATTGTACTACATTTTCATCCTGGGCATGAGAAGGTTGCTTTATAAGGAGAAAGAGCATCTAGGGCACAGAATGTCTTCTTCCAACATGCTAGAAAATCACTGTCTTTACAGCCTACTGCCTAGCACATTTAATATCTTCTTGGATTTCTGATCCTGACTTTCATCAAAAATTTGTGATAAGCCAATTTCCCTGTAATATACTATCTTAGGAGGTATCTGGAACCTGTGGGACCTACATGGAGCAGTTAAGTAGGAAGAACAGAGAAGCCAGCCAGGTCAGCCTTCCCTGGATGACATTGCTGGCCTCCAGAGAAGCTGGTGTGAGGACTTCAGGATGTGTGTTAAGGTTCTGAAAAGATAAACATTGGCCAGCAGAGAGAGAAGCATCCAAGGAAACCAAAAGCTGGCCATCACTCAGAGGTGTGGCCAGTCTTTGGGGGATACTACAGAATCCTACAGGAGTTGCTGGGACATGAAAATCATAAAGATAGCTCAAGTACAGGTGTCAGTATAAGAGCTAGAGGTTGAGTTCAGAGCAGAGAATTGTTTTTAAGCTTACCTGGAATTTTCACATACTGAAGTACCACTGTGTATTCCTGACCATGCTCATATATGTCAGAGATAACATGGGCCTGAGTTAGTTAAAAAATCATTTATAAAATGAGTCCACTTGGATGGATGGATGGATGGATGGATGGATGGATGGATGGATGGGTTATAAAAGTGATGGGCATTAAGGAGTACACTTGTGCTGAGAACCAGGTGTTGTATTAAGTGTTGAATCACTAAATTCTTTACCTGAAACAAATACTACATTGTATGTTAACTAACTTGAATTTAAATAAAAATTTGCAAGAAAAATGAGTCCATAAACTCATCTTCTAATTGAGTATGTACGTATGTATATATGTATGTGTACATATATACATTGTATGTTAGCTAACTTGAGTTTAAATAAAAAACTTGCAAGAAAAATGAGTCCATAAACTCATCTTCTAATTGAGTGTGTGTGTATGTATATATGTATGTGTACAAATACACACATATATGTGTGTGTATATGTATGTGTATATGTATGTATGTATATATATATACACGTATATGTATATATATTTATGTATATACATATGTGCATATATATGTGTGTGTGTGTATATACACACACACATATATATATGGAAATGAGGGGAGAAGTGGAACTCAAAGTACATATTGATTTTGGATATTTTTAGTGAAGTGGGGACTTGGAGGGAGATTTGGACTAGAGATATATACTTGTAATGAAAATCTTTAAATTAAGAAATACATTGAAACCTGCCATTTTCTGTTTTGGTAGTATTTTTGGTAGCACTACAAGTAGAAACACCGTATCACCTCCTCCTAAATATAACCGCATCTGCAGCATGATTGTTCTATGGATAGTCTGGGCCATAGGACATTTGTCCTTTTTTCTAAAATTAAAGTCATTCCCCCTTGCTGGAATACTATATTTAAAGGCAGTGTGCAGTGCTATTGGAATGCACATCATTAATGCGAGAGATGTCGCCTTGGCCTGCACTCCTACTTGGTATCTGTCTCTCAGCTACATCTCTTTGCATGATTCCCTCAAAATGTGAGAGAATGATGTGTAAACTTCCCTTGACAGCCGACCTCTCATAGAATTCCTCACACACTGATGTATTTGACAGAATTAGCCACCTTAGTGAAGTTCACATACACAATCCACCCTTTTCCACAATCTGCCCATCACTACTCCTACTGCTGTCTACAGGGACTACTACACTGTAGGCTGTTCCCTGGCTGGCATGCAAATGCTCCTGCCTTGGTCTAAATGGGGAATTGACATAGATGACAATATTTTGCTGCAAGCTGTGTGTGAATGTGTCAGGTGATATTGGTTTTATGGAGAAAGTCCTTTTCAATCTACCTAGTCAACTCCTTAGGACACTCACAGCTGGGGTAGGCAAGAGGTTTCCTTCTAGAAACTGCTGAACATGAACTCTCCTCTTTCAGCAACATTTATGTGGCCATCAGGGCAAGAAGTGCTTGAGTTGCCATAAACATGAGAACCAGGAAAGAAGAATGCAGAGGCTATAAAGAAAGGGAGCATTCAAAGAAAGGCTGATCAACAGCTTGAAATGTCAAGCATTCCCAGGTCATAAAATATCCTTTAGGTTTAGCAATTATAAAGTCATTAAGTAATGTATGAGGAGTAAAAGGGAGGTAGGAGTTACCTTGAGGAATGACTGAGGAAAAGGTCATGAACGCAGTGACTACTTTCTAAAGGAAAAGAATAAGAGATGAGAGACAGAGGGAAACAGTAAAGGATGTGATTTTTTTTGAAGCAGCAACTTGAGGGAAAGAGTAGTTCAAGAGTAATCTAGTGAATATTAATATGTCTTTCATTATTTTCATTCAGTTTCTATCTCATTACCTCCATCAACAAATATCTTTGAGCAAAGATCTGTCATATACTCTTAAATAGCAGAAAACTCTCTGTTCTTTATAGCCACAGAGTGTTATATTCAAACTTCTAAAAGCATTAAGTATTTTTTTTTCTCCTATGACTCACAGGTTGGCCATGCCCTTAAGTTGCACCACTTACTAGAAATAATATCAAGCTCCTGAATGTTCACAGCTCCTGAAGTTTCTGTACTTCTCTAAATTGAGGGCAGTGGTTCTCCCTCCCTTGCCAGCCCCTGCTCTTGGTTTTGACATATTCCTTCATGGGATGGTATGAGACACACGGTTTTAAAACAAACAACCAGAGACAGAACATTATTATGTTTTTTCTTATTCTGATGTTAAAAGGGTAAGTTCTTGATGCCTTGTTTAAAATGATCATATTTTTAAATTTTATTTATTTATTTTGAGAGAGAGAGAACCAGCGGGGAAGGGGCAGAGAGAGAGAAAACCAAGCAGACTCCGTGCTGACAGTACTTTATGCTGTTGTGGGGCTAAAACTCATGAACTGTGAGATCGTGACCTGAGCTTAAATCAAGAGTTAGACACTTACCCAGCTGAGGCACCCAGGTACCTCTAAAATGATCATTTATCATTAACCTATTCCACTCCAGGCATTATGCTTTTGCATTTTTTAAAATCTCATTTAGTTCTCAAAATAACCCCATATGAGAGTAATTAGTATACCATTTTGATAGAAGGTGGTTGAGTCCCAAGGAATGTAAAAAATTTGTTCAATTATATGAAACTAATAAATAGAAGAGCAAGAATTAAAATTCACTAAATATAACCACTTATGCATAGTACCTGACATGTAGTGAGCACTGAAGATCATGCTTTATTAATTCTATTTCTAATAGCTTTTGTAATCCATATCCAGTGTTCTTCCATTATGACAATTTTATTCCATTCCTACACAACTGTTCAAAAAGATAAAGAATCACTTACATGATATCAAGACTTAACAAATGTTAGCCAATAATCTGAAATTAACAGGTGAGCATCAGGAAGAATGTCTGAAATAGAATAAAACAATGAAATTGGGACATAGTGATAGATGCCCTTTCCACCAGTACCAGTACCAAAATTGAGGTAGAGGTTAGTTTCCAGTAGTAGATTTAATATAAAATCAATAACTTCTCGCTTTTGTTTGATAGATGGTGTTGGATTTTGTGATAAGGTGTTTACAAAAACACTGAGGAAGACATGGACTTTTGAAATTTCTCTACTAGTCATTTCCTGAATGTGAGCGTTCTGAATTCAGTTGCTTTGAAAGTCCTTTGTTCACACGATTACTTCTAGGTGTTTTCTTTTTGGTTGTTGTTTTTTTGTTTTGTTTTTTGTTTTATTTTTGCATTGAAAGAATAGCTATGAGAACAAATGAAAGGAGGTGAAAGGAAAAAAGATATAAAAATATGTTATAATATTGTACATTACAAATGGATGAAAAATGAGCGAGAAAGAGACTCTAGATTTTAAGGAATTTTGATTGTTACCTGGAGGAAATAATGTTGATCAATTTTGATAATGCTATTAAAGACCATTACTAGAAAAAAAATAGAGAAGATAATAGTTTTAAGATTTCCCAGTTAATGAAAAGCACAAAGCTCTGTAATTGGAATCAAGGTTGTTTGAGTTGAAGGTGGCTCTGAACCAATACACTGCCCTGAATTTTTAGTCCTTCAATAATCAATTCTCAGAGACTACAGTCACCTTTTGGCTCCTATTAATTATCGTCTTAGCAGCCACAGACAGGAACAGTATGCCATTATGGTTTTCACAGCATGCATGATTGCCTTGATGCTTTCTAACCCAAGCAGTTCTTTACCCTGCAGCATATTCCTTTCTTCCATCTGTAGCTGAGTGGTTTCAGAAATCCCCATGAGAATTGTTGGCCCCTGAATTTGTAGGTGTGAGTAATTAAGCTATCTATTCCAGCTGCAAACAATTGGACAGTGTGGGTAGTAGAAGGGCATCATGCTTCTGCAAAGCATGGTCACAGTGAGAAGAGAAAGGTCAATGCCTCCTGGGTGATTGGCCATGCACTGGGGAGCTTGCCTTATCCTAGGTTCACCCCATGATTTTCTCATCCATCTTGTATTGTTTTTTTATAAGAAGGTGGTATTTGCTGCAAGCCACCTGGCATATAAGTTGCTTTTGGATTTTTATAGTGTCTATACATAAAGAACAAGTGTTCTCTGTATCTGTCATCAGTACTTTATGCTATAGAATTATACTGGGCACATGCTGATTCTGTTGTAGCCTGCACTTTATTGTATAAGTTGTTGCTGACCTGGATTGGGGTGCTTTCATGTCACTCATAATTAATTATACATTTCCATGGTTTCTATCAAAATTATTTCTGTCTGTAACCTTTGGAATATAGAACATTTCTAACACATTTTTAAATTTTTACTCTGTTTAATCATTGAAGTGTAGCTGCAGAAGTGATAGTTTCTGCAAAGTATAATATGGGATTATTTCACAATGTATGAGCCTTTGTGCATCCTGTTTGTTAGTTTTAGGCATTTTTGATAATGCACTCTTCTGTACTGATTGTGTCCCATTATCATTGTATCTCCAACATCTAGTATGTGTCTGCATATTTGCATATAGTAGGTACTAAACACTGTACACTGAATGAATGAATGAATGAATGAATGAATGAGTTCATTGATCAAGTGTCCTTGTTTTCATAATGCCTTGCCAAGTAGTGCCTGATTTCTGGTCTTTTCATTTTGATTTTGAGCTCCTTACTTTATTTAGTCAACACAAAATGTATTTTGTATTTACTGTGTGTCAGTCACTTCCCTCAAAGGAATCATATCTATGGTAGATTGTGTGTGTGTGTGTGTGTGTGTGTGTGTGTGTGTGTGTGTGTGT
>NW_024412415.1:13080592-13108874 GCF_014898765.1 Herpailurus yagouaroundi | reverse complement strand
TGTGTGTGTGTGTGTGTGTGTGTGTGTGTGTGTGTGTGTGTGTGTGTGTAAGAGAAAGAGAAAGAAAGAGGGAGGAAAGGAGAGATTCAGAGATTGAGAATAAGTAGGACCACTGGGCAGTGCGTAAACAGACATGTAAAACAGTCACAACCAGTATGTAAATTAAGTACAGGTGCCATGCAGCACAGACAGGATATTAAACCCAAAACCAGAACTATGAATGACTTCTTGAAAGAGGTGATTCCTTTTAAAAAGGTGAAGTGTCCAGGACAAGGCAATGTGGAGAGAAAAAAGGAATTACTGGCAGAGTCAACAACACATAGAGATGTGAGCAAAGCATACAAGTAGTGAAGTATGGCTGCTCGAGGGAGGTGTTGGGTGAGGCCTGGACATTGCTAATTCTTAAACACCTCTGATACCACCATGTGCCAATCCAGCATCATTTTCTTGCCTACAATAAATAGCCCCCTACATGGTTTCCCTGATTGTATTCTTCTAATAGTCTCTTTGCACAACAGCTGCCTGAGGGACCTTTTTAAAACGCAAATCATGTTACTACTTTGCACAAAACTCTACGTGGCTGACCATCTCATTGGAATGAAATCAAAAGCCCTTAAAATGGCCTATGAATCTCTTGATGCTCTGGCTCCTGGCTTGCCTTCTCTTCTTGCCTCCTGTCAATCTTCTCATGCTCACTCCTTTCCTGTCACATGTGAGATTCCTACTATCTTGAGGGTATCAAACAGTCTCCCAACTCAGGATTTTTGTACTTGTTCTCTCTTCTTAGAACATTCTTTTCCCCAAATATTCCCAAGACTGTGTTTCTACTTAGATGTCACTCAGAGACGTCACTCAGGAAGACTCCCTGGCCAACACTATCTAAAATTATACCCACCTTCTATTTTCTTATTTGCCTTTGTTTTCTTTGAAAGCCTAACAGCATATCACTACCTCACATTGCATTGGATACATATTTGTTCATTGTCTGCTCCCACCCCATTAGGATGTGTTCAAAATGAGGATAGGTGTATTACCTGCTTTGCTCACCATTTTAACCCCAGTTCCTAGTGTAGTCTCTGACATATACGATCCTCAAATCCTATTTGTTGAATTAATAAGCATCAGTAAATGAATGAATGAGAATTTGTCTTTTTAAAGAACCTCTTCTACTACATGATTATTATACACACTAAAGAAACTGGATTTTATCCTGAAGGTATTGAGGAATTATTGAAGAATTCTAAGCAGGAAGTTACATGAGCAGACTTTTATGTTGGAAAGATCATTCTGTCATCAAAGAGGAGAATGGATAAAAGGTTTTTGGAGTAATCCAGGCAATAAATTATAGAAATTTCTAGAAACTTATATAGAAATTCTATAGAAATTATGAAAAGAAAATGTGAAAGTGATGAAAGAGAGGAGACACTTTAAGGAAAAATTCAATTGATGAAATTAGCTGGCCATCCTTAAATCATTTGGGTGCCCTGGTGAAAGAGTAGGAAATGTAGGGTGACTGGTTTGCCTGGGACTCTCAATTTTAATACTGAAAGTCTGGCATCCTGAGGAAACCCTCATTCTTGGGTAAGACATACTGGTTGATCACCCTAAAAAAGTCAAACATGCTTATAATACATAATCCTTTCCCTAGTCTGCATCTAAATAGTGGCCAAGATTCCCACATGAAATATTGTATTCTCTTAAGAATCACTTCAAATCCTGTGTTCTCCTAAATATTCTTCACCTTGACCTACTCTTCTACTCCTCCCCCACTTCACCATGCCAAAGCCTTATCTCACCTTACTCTTCTGAAGGACCACACTGTCTCTTCTTAATCTCCTAGAACAAGTGACCTAATTTGCTTTATATAATGTTGACCATTTTGCACATTTACCTTTTAGACTCAAAGCTCATGCAGGGTAATGGCCATGCTTTATTCATCCTGTTATCCTTACCCAGCCATGTAGTACAGCTCTGAGTTCATGTCTGTTCAAAGAATTGATACAGGCATGCTTGCACACCATGAGCTTGGGGAAATAGAAGGGAAGGCTGACAGTGTTGGTCTCCGCTTGGAAAAGGGAACTGATATGATCACATTCAAGTGGCTACTTGGAAACATCAATCAAAGACATGTTGGCCACCATTTCTAAAGGAGGGAATAGAAAATAGAAGAGTTACCATTATTCACAGACATGATTCTTAGTATAGCCAGGGCCTGTACATCTGGTCCACATGAATACTTACTTTGTGTGATATCTGTGGCACATATACTCTTTTCTAAAGGGGTGGGAGGACAAATATTGTAAATAGGTGTAAGAGTCTTCAGATAAACACAGGTACATATTTTAAGCCTATCCTCATATGGAGCAAAACATACCACATGGAATATAGGGGTTGACCATTGCCATGTTGGCCAACAATTACGATTGGAATTTTGTAAAAATAAAGTCCCTAGAGAATTACTTTTCAGATAATGCTGCATCGTTGGCAAATGTCACATTAACACTAAATACTTCCTCATTCTAATGAATACATATAAACTTTTCAACTTCATATTTCTTCAAACCCTAGTTATTATGTTTAAGACCTGATATTATTCCCTTGTAATTAGATACATGCCTTTATACTTACATTTATTTATAAAGCATGGAAACTAATTGAGAATGTCAAAGTAAATGCAAGAGTGGCAGTAGCCATTTGTTATGACTTGAACAGTCTTGCCAAAATACCTCACACAGAGTAGGAATAACACAGGAACTTTAGATCCAACACCTGAAAATTCACAGGTAAAGAGTATAAATAGTATATTCTTTTTGACTATTTTTCATCATGAGGACTACTTATTTTTTTATTAGTTATTAAGATGTTTTGACATCAGGTGACCAGATACAGCTTCCTTAAGCACAGCCAAATGAGCCGCCTGCTTCAAGCAAAGCCAATATTCTCTTCTTTGATCCCAAATTCTCCCATAACTTCTTCTCTTATCTTTTCATGTTTTCCTCTTTTGTAATGAAAAAGAGTTATTTATTATACACAGTATTCATCTTGCATTGTGGTAACTCTCTGAACTGAGTGAAATCCCAGTGTCCCTATGGCTCCTGTTGACAGGCTATGAACATTAGATCTGCAGGAAAAAAAATTCCCAAGAATATCCTTCAGAGTTAGGATGAATATTGCCCTGACGTAGCAGTAGATTGGACTTGTTCAACAGGGGACTAAGTCCCAGGTGTTATAATGTTACATGATTTAGGATGCTCATATATATGGGATGATCCGTTGGGGCTATGCTAGTCCCAATTTATATCCTAAAAATAATTTAGTATTCAAGGAAACATCTGTAAGATTAAACCATGAAGACCAATGGTACCTCCTGATCCAGAAGGGTTTCATTCTGGAACGTAGAAAATATTACTTTTCTCATTATGTTTCTTCAAAGTTTTTTATACGTTAGGATATTCTATTCACTATGGACATAATGGCATATGGATGTCATATGGATCTGTATGTGACAATGTGTTTTAATGCTATGTAGATAAAAATAGTAAATAGAAGAATGAGAATCCAGCACTGGACCACAGTCCTAGTGATTCTATGCACTCACTCTTCATACTCATGCCAAAGCTAGAATATATAATTGTGATTTATAATCATATTTACTTAACACCTTTCTAAGCAGCCCTGCTTAAAAAGAGATGAATGCACTTAATGACCTTTGAGCCTAAGCATTCAATGATTAAATCAAATAATTCTTTAATTAAATCCTTTTGAAAAGATGATGTAGTGGCTTCAGCAAGAGGCTCTGCATGGCCAGGCAGACTGGCCTAGAGTTTGTACCACACTAGGGAAGGTACTGAAAGTTTGTTACTTTTGACTTAAGCATCCCCCTTTCCAGAGGTGGGACATTGTTTTAGCTGTTTTGAGGGGCTCAAATATAAAGTGGTGGCACATGTTTTTCTGTTGTACTCACTGAAGATCTTTTTTTTAATGCTTATTCATTTTCGGGGAGAGGGAGAGAAGGGGAAGGGCAGAGAGACAGGGAGAGAGAGAATCTCAAGCAGGCCTGTGCTGCCAGTGCAGACCAATGTGAGGCTCTAACCCACAAACCATGACTTGAGCCAAAACCAAGTCAGCAGCTTAACTGGCTGAGCCACCCTGGCACCCCTGAAGATCTTTCACAACGATGACAATTGCTTGCCTGCGTAGAGAGCTTAAAATCTACAAAATTCTTATAAAGTCCTTATATCCTTTGTACTCTTTTGTAGGGCTAGGTAGATATCTGCATTGCAGTTTTATAAATGAGAAACTGAATACATGAATGGTGATCTTAACCAAATACGGTAAATATCCAGTTATTTAGCATGAGTATGGAATATGTTGTACTATGTTCTGTATATATAGTAGGTCAGGCATTGCTTGCCCAATTTCAAAATATATTAATATATGTAGGAAAAGTGTAATGACCATAATTTAAATCTCATTGGTAAAAATGGGAGGCTAAATATACAAATTTCAAAACAATAAAAAAAGAATGTGTTGAGAAAGTGGACTCTGTAGGACCCTGCTAGACACAGTGTTCCATAAAGGCTTCTAAAGAGGTCTAGGCTGTGATAAAATAATGGTAAACTCTTCATTTTTTAGTTATAATTTTATAAAATTGATTTCCCTCCAAATGTCAACAAGAGATTAATTGAAGGAATGCTTAAGGAAACTGGTGGATTTCTTAAAAGCATCTGAGTAGAGAATGGTTTGAAAGGTTCAACTGGAAATGTTCCCTTCCCATGGAGAGCATCAGCTCTTCACACAGGACAGTCAGGTTGGGCAGTAGTTTAACAGAGAGCATGTACTCTCCAATGCTGTGTAGAAAAAGAGCTTGATAAAATGGATTATCTTCCAAATAAAATGTCCTTGGCTGTGTACAGAATTCTCCGGTAGTGTTTTGCCTTCCTTGTCCCCAATCTAATCTCTTACAACTATAGACACATTTCTACCAAGATAGTGTCTCAAATTTCTAAATCGGCCAACACACACTTATTAGATACCACTGTGTGCAGAACACAGTACACAGATGTTGTCATGGTGTCTCAAAGGAAACTGTCACTTTTCTTTGCCATGTGTTCAATTTTTTTATATGAAAAATCTACTTACATAGCTCTAAGATATATAATACGTTCAATTACTAATTTTCAGTTTCCTCAGTGAGATGGTCATATATTAAAGGCAAATATTAATTACATAGTAGCTGAATTTTTTATTTTGGCCTACAGGATCTGAAAAAAATTTCAGAGAAATCCATCTGCCATATACTGAAAATGTCAGTCCAATGTTTTAAAATATTTACAATCTTTCTCTAAGAAAATGATTAGGGTGGAAATACCTGAGGCACTTTAAGAAGTTTTAGGATTGGAGGAAATATAGGAGACTACAAACAATGCTCTCTTGAAGGCAATGTGAGAATGTAGAATAATTTTTCTCCGGTTACCTAGATACATTTTACAACTTCTTCCCCCTTCCCCAATTGATTCAAGTCTCTCTTGTTGTTCTCAGACTGAAGGTCAATTAAAGGATTTTCCAAGAGAAGTTATTACATAAGATCCTTCCAGAAACACAAAGGGGTTGCTTGAGGATCCTGGGTGTAGTACAGAGAGTCAAACCACTTAAAAATAAGCTTTCTTGGTGGTCTTCATGTTAGATTTCTTCCCCATTTGTAACTATCAAGATCAACTGCTTCTGCTTACTTGAAGCTGGCATGTTATTTTCAGGAGATACAAAAAAAGATTATAATTTTCTTTCTATGTGTGTTTTTGCTGTGTGTGTGTTTTACTAACGGCCTTTATGAAAACTAAATGTTCTCAAAGACTCCCTTTCTCCTCTGAACACTTGGCAATATTTTCATCAATCCAAAATAGACATCAAATATTATCTCATCTGTGAAAACTTTCTGGAGTTTTCTCCAGTGTTCCATCAAGTCACTGGTTCCTCTAGGCTCCTGTAGCATTCCATATCCACCTCTATCATTGCTAACTCATTATAATGTGCATATAAGACTATCTCCTCTCACGGACTAGGAGGTCCTAGAGGGCAAGAACCACTAGAGCATTTACCCGATCTATGTTGGCCGGACAAACAAAAGTGAACACATTTTCCAGTTCATTACATATATGTTTTTATCTCTCCCTTAATTTGGACTTTCTCTCCAAAGGCCCTGCTTCTTGTGTTGCACATGGTTTATCACATGCATCAAGAGATTAGGAACATTAAGCAGGTGACAAATATCAACAATGAGCTGGGGATTTATTATAATCAACCAATATGCTCAGCCTTGTAATTGCTCAGAGCTTTTTGCTCCATAATTATATGGTTGCCTCAGTGTAGCCATTCAATGATGTTATAATTAGTGGGTAATTAACGGAAGCATTTGCCAAGATGCTGCAGAGCATGAGACTTGTGTGCAGGTTGAAAACATGAGGATTGATAAACTACTTAGTCAACAGTTTTCTAAAAACACTTTAGCAGATCCTTTTCAAACCTCTGCAATTCTAAACCCCTTTCTAGCTTGCGTATTCTGTACCCTGTTCCACAAGTTGTTTTGTTTGCTCTCCCAACCTGGAATGGGGCCATCTAAGTCCTGGCTTACTACATCTTCCACCCCTCCTATATTACCATACATGCCTTCTTCCACTTCACAACACAATATTTACAGCAATTTCCAGTTTACAAAGGGTTTCCCTATTTGTGACTTTAGTTGATATGTGAGATGGATTCTGCAAAGCATTGGCTCCAACTTAGAGATAGAAAAAATGCTTAGAGGGCTGAAGCCACTTGCCTTAGTTTAAAAGGCTTTTGGTAAAAGCAGACCTATCTCAACACTGAGCCTCTTTAGACTCTATACTAAATGCTGTTCACAACTTACTTTGCGTAAAATGGGGCATATTAGGAGTAGAAGAGGAGATTGTATTTGGGAGAGAAAGAAAAAAGGTAGAATGAAAAGTAAAAGTGAGAGAGTGAGAGTTAATGCTGAAGGAAGATGATAGAGAGTGCTCTTGATACCTAACAAAATACCCCAGAGCATTAATCAGTACATAACCACATGCTGGATGCTGGACATCCTCTTAGGCATCAGTTTCCTCATCTGTTAGAGAACAGTACTAGTAGTATCCGAGTCATAACACTGTTTGGAAAAATAGCTAATTGAGATAATGCATGTTAAGCACTTAGAGTGCCAGATGCATAATAAACTCCAATTATTGGGGATTCTTAGAATGTGACAGAGAGGGGGGCAGGGGGGAGAGAGAAGAGAAAAAAAAGGAATTTACGGGGTTTGTGAGGCAAAATGGGACCTGCCCACTCAGTGCTTCCTAAGGGAAATATGACTGGGCTCCTTGGTTCAGTGAATCAGGGTTTTGGGGCCAGAGCACATATTCTCCAGTATGGAGATGGTTGTTCCTGCTTACTAGGCCTGGACCCCTTGGGTGTTGGAATCCAGTGGTTTAGTCTTCTTGTTCTGATTCCATTACTGAGCAATCTTCTCTTTATGATTTAGTTTCCCTCAGAGCCAGGGAGATAATGCTCTCCAAATGCCAACACATGCATCTCAGTCCAGGAGGCATCTATTTCACCACTGTAAATTAAAAACAAAGTTTATTTTGTGGGTGCATCATCCACAGTGACAGCTGGTTGTGTAGCTCTCTTTTTATTGGCTTTTTTTTCTTCCTTCTCACCTTTCCACTTTATTCTACTGGTATTTCTTTTACTTTCTTATTAAACTACTTTCCCTGCCATCCTTGTCTCAGGGTCTGCCCCTGGAGAACCCAAATTATAACATTCACAATGCTACTCCCTATCTTTCTGCCTTTCATCTTGGCCTCCACCTCTTAGGTTGCTTCACAGAGTAAAGCATGGAGGCATGACCAACAGGAGGAATGATGTTTGTTATGTGCACAAGGGTCATGATGACATGGGAAGAAGAAAGCCATCCATTCAATTTTAATTCTTAAAAGTCCTGGGAAGAATTCTTGTCTGCCATGAAGTAGGTATCAAGGGAGGTGTAGTACTTTGATTTTCTTGGCCTGAGTGACAAGCTCAGACAGGAGGGGCAAGTTACTGTGACTAGCAGCCCTGTCAGAAATGTAGAGAGTGAATGAGGAGCAATTCCCAAAAGAAAGGGAAAGAGAATCACTGTTACCAAGAGAAGAGACGAAGTGTACTAAGCAGGCAAAAACAATAGATGTCTGGTATAGATATATAAAAACATAGTACCACTCACCAACTGTAAATCAGCAATAATGATACCTTGTCACCAACCAGAAACCAAGGGGAAGAACTGTCAAGACAGGATGTCTAGTCCCACTGTACCCCTTGATACATGCATCCCAAAGCCCTGCCTCCTGGTGACAGGGCATCAGAGTAAAACACAGCCAAGTAGTCTATCCTCATTATTGCCTAATTGTCAGGTGTTGCTGGTGAAAGAGCCACTTGGACTTGGAGTCTATAAAACTGTTTTAAGCTCCTGTCCATTCTGAAGCCATGATGTCCTCTCTTTAAGCCTCAACTTTCCATGCATACAGGTGTTTGAACTGAATCTGTAAAATCCCAGCCCTAAAATGTTGAATTCCTGGGAACTTTGTAATGCCTGTGTTCCAGAATCAAAATTACACCAGCGGGTACCAGATAAGAAACAATTTTCTTTCTGTTGTGATTCTTATTAATATTGGATAATGTATATTGATACTGATTAAAAAGGTTTTTGATTTCTCATACTTAAATACAGAGTAAATCCTCAATTATAGCTTTATTTTATAATTGGTTTTACTATTGCCTATCTCTGTCTGCCTAACTCTGTCTTCCCTACTGTAGTCAGAGAGATCATTGGAAAACAAAAAGTGAAAGGCAATAAATCAGTTTTCTTACTGAAACGGACTTCCCCTATTTAGTTCCAATAGAAGATAATTGTTTTATTTATTACTTAAAAATAATAATAATATAACTATAATAAAGTACATAATCTATCATAACTGCCTTGAATGTAAATAGACTGAACATTCCAATCAAAAGACCTAGGGTGGCAAAAAGGATAAAATGCAAGACCCATCTGTATGCTGCCCAAAAGAGACTCACGTCAGATCTAAACACACCTGCAGATTGAAAGTGAAGGATAGAAAGCATTTATCATGCAAATGGAAGTGAAAACAAACCTGGGGTAACAATACTTATAGCAGACAAAGTAGACTTTAAAACAAAGACTGTAACAAGAGACAGAGACACTATGTAATCACAAAGGGAACAATCCAACAAGAAGCTACAATAATTATAAATATTTATGCACTCAACATAGGAACGCCCAAATACATAAAACCACTAATAATAAAGGAAATAATTGATAGGAATACAATAATAGTACTTTGCTTTAACACCACACTTACATCAATTGATAGATCATTCAAACTGAAAATCAACAAGGAAACAGTGGCTTTGAATGATATAATGGACCGGATGGATTTAATAGATATATTCAGAACATTCCATCCTAAAACAGCAGAATACCTATTCTTTTCAAGTGTACATGGATCGTTCTCCAGAATAGGTTACATGTTAGCCCAGAAAATGAGTCCCAAACAAATTTTAAAAAATTGAAGTCATGCTATGTATCTTTTCTGACCACAACACTGTGAAACTGGATATTAATCACAAAAAAAAAAAAAAAACCTGGAAAGAGCAAAAATGCATGGAGGTTAAAGAGCATGCTGCTAAACAGTAAATGGGTCAACCAATAAATCAAAGTAGAAATTAAAAAATATGTAGAGACAAAATGAAAACAACAGTCTAAAATTTGGGGGTACAGCAAATGCTGTCCTAAGAGGGAAGCTTATAGCAATACAGGCTTACCTCAAGAAGAAATATATGAAGCAGCCTAACCTTATACCTAAAGGAATTATTAAAAAAACAAACAAACACACAAACAAACAAAAACCCAAAGCCAGTAGAAGAAAGGAAATAATAAAGACTGGAGCACAAATAAATGAAATAGAAACTAAAAAAAAAATACAAAAGAACAGATCAGTGAAACCAGGAGTTTGATCGTTAAACAGATCAACCAGATTGATAAACCATTAGCCAAATTCATTAAAAAAAAATAGAGAAAGAGAGGACTCAAAATCAAAAGTGAAAGAGGAGAAATAAAAAACTGACACTGCAGAAATATAAAGGATATAAGAAAATATTATGAAAAGTTATAAAAACAGAAGAAACAGTAAGTCTTGGCAAGGATGTGGAGAAAAAGAAACCCTCATGAATTGTTCGTGGGAATTCAAATTGATGCAATCAAGGTGGAAAACAGTATGGAGATACCTCAAAAATAAAAAATAGAATTACCGTATGATCCATTAATTTCACTAGTGGGTATTTACTCAAAGAATATGAAAACATTAATTTGAGAAGATAGATGCACCCTCATGTTTATTGC
This sequence comes from Herpailurus yagouaroundi, assembly GCF_014898765.1. NCBI lineage: Eukaryota > Metazoa > Chordata > Mammalia > Carnivora > Felidae > Herpailurus > Herpailurus yagouaroundi. Next base: position 13,098,418 of record NW_024412415.1, on the reverse strand, counting down.
AGCATTATTTACAATAGCCAAATTATGGAAGCAACCCATGTCCACCAATAGATGAGTGGATGAAGAAAATCTGATATGTATATAATGGAATATTGGTCACAAAAATTAATGAAATCTTGCTATTTGCAGCAACATAGATATGTCCAGAGGGTATAATGCTAAGTGAAATAAGTCAGTCAGAGAAAGACAAATACCCTGTGATTTCACTCATATGTGGAATTTAAGAAACAAAACAAATGAAGAAAGAAAAAGACAAACCAAAAACAGACTCTTAACTATAGAGAACAAACAGATGGTTACCAGAGGGGTGGTTGCTGGGGATATGGGTGAAATAGATGAAGGGAATTAAGAGTACATTTATCATGATGAGCACTCAGTAATGTATAGAATTGTTGAGTCATTATATTGTATACCTGAAAGTAATTTAATACTGTAGGTTAACTAAATTGGAATTTTAAGATTAATAACAAATAATGAAATATCAAACTAATCCTAAACAACATCTACAGACTTTCACACATTTTTCATCTAGCTTTTACTAATGTTGACATCTTACATAGACATGATACATTTATCACAGCTAGGTATTTGTACAAATCTATAAACTAAACTATAGACTTTATTCACATTTTGCCAGTTTTTCCATTAATGTTCTTTTGTATTTAGGATCCAATCTACGATAGCATATGTTGCATTTAATCATCCTATTTACATACTCCATTCTGAGAGTTTGATGGTCTTTCTTGGTATTTCATGACCATGACACTTTAGGAGAGTACTACAAAAGTACTAGAATATATATCTATATATATATATATATATATATATATATGATATACCTATATCATATATATATATATGATGATGACACTTTAGGAGAGTACTAGAAAAGTACTAGAATATATATATATCTATATATCTATATATCTATAGATATATATATCATCATCTATATGATGATATACTATATATTATATTATATTATTATCATATATATATGATGATATATATTATATTCCTCTTTTGTCTGGGCAAAGTAAGGTTTTCCAAAGTTTTTTTAGGTTACCTCCTTTCCTCTTGCTTCCTTCAGTATGGTTATTTCATAAATTTATAGAACAGATGCATTTAAACATGTATCCTATCCTAGATTCTCCCAACATTTTAGGGAGATTTTAAAATAAATTACATACAGTAAAAGACAGTAATGTGTGGTTCTGTGGATTTTCATAATTGCACAGAGTCATGTATCTACCACCACAGTGCCATGTGGAATTGTTTCATCATCCTAAAAATTCCCTCTGGCAACAACTGATGTGCTTTCCATCCCTATAGTTTTGCCTTTTTCAGAATTTAATACAAATGGAATCATATAATACCTAGACATTTAGGTCTGGCTTCTTTTAATAAGCAAAATGCACTTACAATTTACTCATTTTGGTGCATAAATCAATAGTTTGTTCTTTTTTATTCTAAATAGTAACTCACTCACTCACAAAATTACAGTTTGTTTATCCACTTACCTTTTGAAGGATATTTGAGCTGGTTTTAGTTTTTGGAAAAATGAGTAAAGGTGCTAGAAACATTGACATACAAGTTTTTGAGCCGACCAAAGTTTTCAACTCATTCGGATAAATTCCAAGGACTAGTAATGCTCAGTCATATGGTAAATGTATGTTTAACTTTGTAAGAAATTGGTAAACTATTTTTTCAATTGGTGGCTATATTTTGCATTTCAAATATCAGTGGATAGGAGTTCCTACAGTTCTATATCCTCACTATGACTTATAATTGTCAGTTCATTGACTTCAGCAATTTTAATAGGTGTGTAGAGGTATTTAATTATGTCTTCTATTTGTAATCTCCTAATAACTAATGATCTGTGCATCTTTTCATATGCTCATTTTCCAATTGTATATCTTCCTTGGTGGTGAGGAAATTCAGATTTACAACTTTTTATTGGTTTGCCTTCTATTTTTGGATTTTACATATTTCTTTTACAAAAAAAGTAAAATTATATACCCTTTAGCAGATCTGTGATTTACAAATATTTTCTCAGTGTTTATGTTTTGTCTTTTTGTTCTCTTAAAATGTCTCTCATAGACTAAAAGCTTTGGTAAAGTCCAATTTGTTTTATGTTCTTTTATGAATCATGCTTTTGAAGTCATATCAAAAAACTAATCAGACTCAAGGTTGTATAAATTTTCTCCTGTTTTCTTGTTAAACAGTTTTTAGCATTACCTTTTACACTCAGGGCTATAATCTGTATTGATTTAATATTGGTATAAGATGTAAGACATATATCAAGATTTATTGTTTTGTAAATGGTATCCATTTTTTAGCACCATTTGGTGGAAGATTATTCTTTCTCCATTAAATTGTCTTTGTGCTTTTGTGAAAAATAAGTTCACCATATTTCTTTTGATCTAGTTTTGAGCTTTCTATCTTTTTAAATTTATCTCTTCCTTTATGTTCAGCATTACTGTGCTCAATTACTGCATATTTAGTAAGTCTTAAAATTGAATAGTGTGGGATCTCTTTGTTCTTCTTTATTTATAATTATTTTGGCTTTTCTAGTTACTTTCACATTCTCTAAAAAAATTATAAGCCATACCATATATATCTATAAAAAGCTAGTTGGAATTGTGATTGGAATTGTATTCAAACTATAGATAAACTTGAGGAATTTGACTTCTCAACAATATTGAGTCTCCTAATCCATGAAAATGGTACATCTCTCTATTGAATATTTTCTTTAGAAAAATGTACTTTCAGGTCCTTTGCCAATTAAAAACAAATCAGACTATTTGTGTGTTTGCTATTGAGTTGTATGAGTTCCTTATATATTTTGAATATTAATCTATAATCAGACACATGATTTGCAAATACTTTCTCCTATTCTGTAGTTTGCCTTTTAATTTTCTTGATTGTTTACTATACAAAACCTTTTTAGTGTGATGTAGCCCTACTTGTTTATTTTTGCTTTTGTTGTGAATCCAAAAAATCATTGCTGAGACTAACATCAGGGAGCTTTTCTCCTATGTTTTGTTTGTTTGTTTATTTGTTCCCTAGGAGTTTTACAATTTCAGGTCTTATGTTAAAGTCCTTAATCTTTTTGAGTTGATTTTTGTGTATAATGTAAAATAAGGATCCAATTTCATTCTTTTACATATGGATACACAAATTTCCCAACATCCTCTATTGAAACAATTGATTCCCTATTGTATAATTTTGGTGTCTTTGTCCAAGATGAGTTGACTGTATATGTGTGAGTTTATCTCAGAGTTTTCAATTCTGTTCCCTTGCTCTCTGTGTTTGTTTTTGTGCCAGGACCATACTTTTTTTGGACTGTTATAGTATTGCAATATAATTTTTAATCAGGAAATGTGATGCCTCCAACTTTTTTCTTCTCTCTGAAGACTACTTTAGCTATTCTTTTGTGTTTGTATGCAGATTTTAGAATTGCCTTTTCTGCTTCTGGGAATAATGTATTGGAACTTGCCATTAGAAAAATGCCGTTGATAGTGATCACATTGAATCTATAGATCACTTTGTTTATTATGGACATTTTAACAATATTATTTTTCCAACCCATTATTACAGGATATCTAATTTAGTTGTATCTTAAATTTCTTTGTTTTATATTGTTTTATATTTTTCAGTATATTTATCTTTCACCCCCTTGGTTAAGTTTACTCCTAAGTATTTTATTCACTTTGATGCTTTTGTAAATGGAATTTTGTTCTTAATTTCTTTTCAAATCATTCATTGTTGGTGCATTGAAATACAACTGATTTTTATATGTTGACTTTGTATTATGCAACTTAACTGAATTCAGATGTTAGTTCTAACAGTTTTTGTGGTGGAATCTTGTCACGTACAAAAAGATAATTTTACTTCTTCCTTTCTGATTTACATTTTTTTCCCCTAATTGCTATGGCTAGTACTTCCACTACTTGGTTAAATAGAAATGGTAAGAATGGATATCCTTGTCTTATTCCTGATCTTAAGGGAAAAATTTTTAGCTTTTGCCATTTAGTACAATGCTAGCTGTGAGCTTGTCATACATGGCTTGTTATGTTAATGTGCATTTGTTCTATCACAATTTGTTCAGTTTTTATCATGAAAGAATGTTAAATTTTGTCAAATGCTTTTTCCATACCAACTGAGATAATTACAGGATTTTAGTATTTTATTCTGTTAATTTGGTGTACCACATTTATAGATATACATATATATGTGAAGCCATTCTTGCATCCCTGGGACAAACTTCACTTGTTCATGGAGTATAATCTTTATAATGAGCTGTTGAATTTGTCTTACAAGTATTTTTAAGGCATTTTTGCATCTATGTTTGACTTGTAATTTTTTTTTGTAGTATCCTTGTCTCACTTTGGTATCAGAGTAATGCTTGCCTCCTGACATTAGTTTGGAAAGGTTCTCTCTACCTCAGTTTTTTGGAAGAGTTTGAGAAGGATTGATATTAATTCTCCTTTAAGGGTTTGGTAGAATTCACCAATGAAGCCATCTAGTCCTGGGCCTTTTTTTGTTAGACTTTTCATTACTAATTCATTCTCCTTATTTTTTATAGTTCTGTTTGGACTTTCTATTTCATTTTCAGTCTTTGTAAATTGTATATTTTAAGAATTTTTCCATTCATCCAAGTTTATCCAATTATTAACATATAATTGTTCATAATAGTCTATTATTCTTTTTTATTTCTGTGGTATCTGTTGTAATGTCTCCTCTGTCACATCTGAATTTCAGTTTTCTGTTTGTTACTCTAGCTAAAGTTTTATCCATTTTCAAAAAAAAACAAAAACAAAAACTCAGGGGTGCCTGGGTGGCTCAGTTAGCTGAGCGTCCGACTTTGGCTAAGGTCAGGATCTTGCAGTTCGTGAGTTCTAGCCCCACATCCGACTCTGTGCTGATAGCTCAGAGCCTGGAGCCTGCTTCGGATTCCGTGTCTCCCTCTCTCTCTGCCCCTCCCCTACTCGTGCTCTATCTCTTCCCCTCTCTCAAAAATAAATAAACATTAACAAAAAAACTCAGTTTTTAAAATCTATATATATATTTTTATTCTCTATTTGATTTGTTTCTTCTCTGATCTTTGTTCATTCTTTTTGCTCTGCTAACTTTCGGTTTTGTTGTAGTTTCCTTAGTTCTTTGAGGTGAAAGTTATTTATTTGAAGTATGCTTTTTTTCTTAATAATGGCATTTGTTTCTATAAACTTTCCTCTTAGACTTGTTCTTGCTTCATCTTATGTGTTTTGTTTTATTGTGTTTCATTTTCATTTGTCTCAGGTTCCTCCCCTCCTCTTTGATTTCTTTATTTACTCACTGCTTGTTGAGAAATGTGTTCTCTGTCTCCCTTTTAAAATTGAGGTATAGTTGGTGAACAATATTATATTAGTTTAAGTATAAAACATAGTGATCCAACAGTTATATACATTATGAAGTGATAACCGTGATATATCTAGCAACCATCTGTCTCAATATAATCTTTTTACTATATTATTAACTACATTCTATATGCTGTATATTGTAACAGCTCTCAGTTTCTCTCCATGAAGATGACATTAGCTGTAGGATTTTCATAGATGGCCTTTGTTATGTTGAGCTAAGTTTCCTCTAACCCTACTTGGTTGAGAGTTTTTAATCATGAATGGATGTTGTACTTTCTCAAATACTTTTTCTGCATCTATTGAAATAATCATATAGTTCTTATCCTTTCTTTTATTAATATGGTGCATCATATTGATTTCTGAATATTGAGCCATTCTTGCAAACCTGGAATAAATCCCACTTGATTGTGACATATCTTTGGATTCAGTTTGCTAGTATTTTATTGATAAATTTTGCCTCTATATTCATCAGAGATATTTGCCTGTAGTTTTCTATTGTAGTCTTTATCTGGTTTTGGTATCAGGATAATGCTGGCCTCATAAAATGAATTTGAAAGCTTTTCTTCCCCCTTTCTATTTTTTGGAATAGTTTGAGAAGAATAGGTACTAACACCTCTTTAAATGTTTCATAAAATTCACCTTTGAGGCCATCTGGCCCTAGACTTTTGTTTATTGGGAGTCTTTTGATTAATGATTCAATTTCTTTGCTTGTTATAAGTCTGTTCAAGTTTTCTATTTCTTCCTACTTAAGTTTTGGTAGTTTATATGTTTCTAGATATTTATCTATTTCTTCCAGTTGCCAAGTTTGTTGGTATATAATTTCTCAAAATATTCTCTTATAATTATTTGTATTTTTGTAAAGTTGGTTGTTATTTCCCCTCTCTCATTTATGCTTATATTTATTTTGGTCCTTTCTTTCTTCTTATTAATAAGTCTGTTAGATTTTTATCAGTTTTATTAATTTTTTCAAAGATACACCTCCTGGTTTCATTGATTTCTTCTATTTTTTTTATTCTTAATTTCTTTATCATTTATTTCGGATCTAATATTTATTATTTCTTTCATTCTGCTGACTTTTGGTTTCATTTGTTGGTCCTATTCTAATTCCTTTACATATAAGATTAGGTGGTTTATTGGAGATTTTTGCTTCCTGAGGTAGGGCTGTATTGCTGTATACTTCCCTTTTAGGACCACTTTTGCTGCATCCCAAAGGTTTTGGGCCATCTTGTTTTCATTTTCATTGTTTCTATGTTTTGTTTTATTTTTTCTTTGATTTCCTGATTGGCCCATTTATTGTTTACCAGCATGTTTTTTAACCTCTATGTAGTCCAGTTCTTGAATATTTTTGTTGAAAATTTGATGTCATCTTTATCTTTGTCCCTGTGTGCATAAAGTGTCTCCCACCTCTCCCAGTCTGCTTTTAAGATTTTCTCTTTCTATATGGTTCTGAGAAGTTTGGTTATTATGTGCTTTATGGTAGTGTTTTCTAGATCTTCTATTTAGAGTTTGTTGACCTTCTTAGGCCTGTAGATATGAATATTACACGAAATTTTGAAAATATTTGGCCATTATTTCTTCAAATATTTCTTCTTTCCCTCTCTCCTCTACTTTGGAGACTCCATGTAAATGTATATCAGATTGTTTGAAGTTGTTTCACAACTAAGTCACTGACACTCTTCATGTTATTAGTTGGTTTTCCTTTGTATGTTTCATATCAGATAGTTCCTATACTATGCCTTAAAGCTTATTAACCTTTATTTATGCAATGTCTAATCTGGCATTAATTGTATCCAGTGGATTTTTCATCTTAAACATTGTAGCTCAAAGTTTCACAAGTTTGATCTGAGTCTTTTTATTTTTTATTTTTTATTTTTTTAACGTTTATTTATTTTTGAGACAGAGAGAGAGCATGAACGGGGGAGGGGCAGAGAGAGAGGGAGACACAGAATCAGAAGCAGGCTCCAGGCTCTGAGCCATCAGCCCAGAGCCCGACGCGGGGCTCGAACTCACGGACTGCGAGATCGTGACCTGAGCTGAAGTCGGATGCTTAACCGACTGAGCCACCCAGGCGCCCTGATCTGAATCTTTTTAACTAACTTTGATTTCTGTAAGTTTTGAACATATTTAATACCACTATAGCAACTTTTAAAATATCCTTCTTTACTAAAATTAATATCTGCTTTATCTACTGCTTGCTTTTGATTTGTTGATGATTTTCCTTATTATGAGTTATGTTTGTTTGCCTGTCTGACATAACTAGTAATCTTTGATTGGTTTCTAGACATAATGAATTTTACTGTGCTCCGTTTTGAGTATTTTTGTATTTTTGTAAATTTTCTTGAACTTTCTTCCAGGTTGCAGCTAAGTTCTCTGGAAGAAGGTTTTTATTTGTTTATTTGTTTGTTTGTTTTTCTTTTGACTCTTGTGTGAAATTTTTTAGGAGAGACTGAAACATTGCTTATTCTTCAGATGATTACTTCTCACTGACTGAGACGAGATTTTTCTGTTTGTGTTATCTACTGCCCCATGAATCTTAGGTTATCCACTACGGCTAGTAAAAACAGGTGCTGTCCTTAGGCCTGTGTGAGTACCAGGCACTGTAACCTTTAACTGTGTGGCTCTTTTTCTATCCTTAAGTAACACACATCAGCTGATCAGTACTCTGCTGATTATTTGAGGCCACTTTTCTGTAGATCTTTAGAGTTTCCTTCTTGTGTAGCTCTGTCCTCTCTGGAACTGTATTCTATGAACTTTGGTGGTCTCCTGTTTTCCCCAGATCTCAACTCCATCTCCTCATGTCACATAATCTTTCAGCTTTACCTGGATTCCTTCTCCCTGTGCTGCAGCCTGGAAACTCTCTCAAGGCAGTAAGCTGTAGCAATCACAGTTATCAGACTTACTTAATTTGTGTCCAATGTCTTACAAACCCTTACTTTTAACATTTCCTTCCTTGCTTCTTTTCTTCCTTCCCTTTCCTCCTTATTTTCATTATTTCTTTTGTAGTTCATGAGGGAATTACTTTATTGTTTTCAGAAGCAAACTTCTAAAAAACCACTTTTTAATTTCATTTTGAAATAAAAATTGAGCATATTGAAAAATTGTATATATTTAAGGTATACAACGTGATGATTTGATATTCATAGTAAAGTGATTGCTACAGTCAGATCATTATGCCAGTTGAAATAAACCAGACACAAAAGGAAAAGACACTACATGTTTTCATTTTATGTGGAATCCAAAAAAATCTAATACATAGAAGTAGAGAGGAGAACTAGGATTGTAACAGGGCAGGCAGGTGGGAGAACTAAGATCTTGGTCAAAATTTCAAAGTTCAAGTTATGTACAATGAATAAGTCCAGAGATGTAATATACAGTATGATGATTATAATTAATACTGTATTAATATTGGAAATTTGCTAAGAGAGTAGATTTCAGGTGTTCTCATTACAAAGAACCATTATTCATTTTTTTTAACCTTCTCCATTGTTGCTTTGTTTTTAGGGAGTTGTTTTCTGCTTCTTTCTTTGTTCTCACTTTTGGTCAGTTTATTCTATTTTTAGTTTTCTTGTGATGTGGATACTTAGTTCATTAAGTTTTATTTTCTACTGTAGATATTCAATAACATTTTTCATTAGTTTGATACATCATGCTTTAAATACTGTTCAGTACCAAATATTTTCTAAATTATATTATGATTTCTTTGATCAGTTATTTTGAACTTTATTTTTTAATGTTTTTATATGTGAGTTACTGACAGTTTTTTTTTATTGGATTCTAATTTCAATATTTTTTAACAGGCAACACAGTCAACACTGTTGAATTTCCTTGGTAATAATTGAGACTATTTGTGATCTAGTCTTATTTTGAGTTCTTCACTGATCTTTCATAAACATTTTATTGATATAAATTATTTGATGGTGAATCCTAACTTAAATATAACTGAACACTGTAAACTTTAGATTGTTTTATTATGTTACTATGGGAACTCAAGAAATACTGAATAATCATATGCTAAGAGAAATGATAAAATAGAGTACAATCTAATTATTTTTTTAATGTTTATTTATTTATTTTAAGAGAAAGACATAGCAAGTGGAAGAGGGGCAGAGAGAGAAGGAGACAGAGAATCTCAAGCAGGCTCCATGCTGTCAGTACAGCCTAAAGTGGGGCTCAAACCCACAAAATGCAAGATCATGACCTGAGCCAAAATCATGTCAGTCACTCAACCCACTGAGCCACCTAGGTACCACCAATCTATATTAATAGCACACTTTGCTTATTCTGTTGAATCATTTTGAATTGTTATATTAGTTTTAATTAAAATAATGACAAGGTTGCCAGCAGATAAAAAAGAATCAGGATACAATTTTAAATGCTATAATAGAATGACTATTCTTACTGTATTTGTATATGTTGCATAAGGATTTTTCTTACAGGGAACAAGGCAAATTCTTTTGACGTAATGTTTTAAAGAAATTTAAATGTCCTTCAAAATATATCAAATCAACTATTTAAGTTATAGGTCATATTTACTTTAGCCTACAGAGATCCTCCTTTTCTTTCCATCCCAGAAACCCTTGAAGAATTTGAATGAATTTTATATACTCACCTATGTTTAATGACATGAGATATTGGGCACGTCTGTGTGCTTAGAATTGGTTTTCTTTTAAGTAAAATAGTTTGGATTTTATAATTATAATGCCTGAAGTAGGTGTATTATAAACAGTGTGTGAAATATAGACTTTATTTGCACAGTGACTCTGTCAACTTGAATTTGACAGGACCAGCCAGTTTAAGTTATGAGTTCCTCCAGCACTGGAAAATATTGCCTCTTTGAGAGGCTGTGAAAAATCATGAAGAGCCAAAAATTGCATCCAAGCCTTCTAAATAAAGAGCTGTCTTTTTTTATTATTATTATTGGATGCAAATAGTGAATGCGGTGGTCTTATTGTAGTATGGAAGATAATAAAAACTCTTCTTTGTTTGGAGAGAGAAGTCAGAATAGAAGACTACATCTTACGTGGCCTTTATATTGGTACTCTCCTGTGTCTGAGTTGAATCAATCTCTCTCCCTCTTTTGCTTTTGGATACAGCTAAAAAATATGCACCAAAATACCTTAGGTCCTGAGTCAGCAAAGTAAATAACCAGCGTTTAGTACTTTGGTTCAGGAGTGGACACAAAGGGAAACAACAATTAAGAGGCTACAAGCTATTTTTATGAATCTTTTGAGAATAACATCCCAGGTAGTTAAATTCACTCTTCTATTGGGATTATATATAAATGTTATAGCTTTTCCTGGGTGGCTGGAAATAGAGTATCCAGGAATAGGTCAAAGAACATGAAAACAAGAGAGAAATGTGTAAATGTGGCCTGCTACTAAGGTCAAAAAGGATAATGAATTCAGCTTCTCAGAAGTAGACCAGAGGGCATAAAGTCTGCCAGTCTCTCAGATATACTTCTTCCTTCTTAGTATCTTCCATATAGATAGTTGAGGAAGTAAAACCAAAGATCTGTTAGGATGTTATATACTGCACCACTCTATAAATTTCTTGAATACAAAGATTGCTTATTTACCTTTGGACCTGCCATATTCCAAAATCATTCCAAGCAAAGAATAGGAATAATAACAATATAATAACAATATATATGTTTGTAAATTGAATAAGTATAGCAGCCACATACCAATTGCCCTAAAAAATTTTTTTGTTATTTAGATTTGCTGTTTCTGTTAAACTTCTCAGACAAATTGATTATGAGCACATGCCAAAGTGTTTTTCAAACTTTTCATGAGAAGAGAGACTCCTTTAAAAATATTTCTGTCCTGGAACAGACATTTTATAGGAAAGAAAAATTGCTACATAATTATTGATATGACAGTTTTAAAAAACATATTTATGTTAAAATATTTTTAGGATTTTACTCAGCTTGATGGCAACCTTAGATTCCCAGAATTTTTTAATCTCATTGAGGGCTATCAGAAAATTACTCAAGTGTTTTATGAGAAATCCTAATTACTTCCTAGATGGAGGTTATGAATTATATCAAACAAAAACATTCTATATCAGGCCAAGTTTGGGAAACAATTCTTTCTCATTTATTAAAAAGTGGATCAAAACCAAAGTAGGTTAAATAGCATTCTTTTATTAAAATGAATTTGGATATAAGTTGGTTGGTAGTTGGCTCCTCTCCTCTGGCCAGCCCTTTTTCTCAATGAGAACATACTATTATTATCTTTGCCAGAGAAGGAGAGAGGAGATATGGTGGGAAGATCATGGCTATGCAGAAATTGATAGTTAAGGAAGCAGAGCAGAAATATTTAGATCATCCATATTTACTTACTTCCCTTTTGTTAATTTTATAGCATATAGAATTCAGGGGAAGAGAGTGAGAATGGAAATGGGAATTAAAAAAATAAATGATTTATTAAAAAAAAAGAGTCTTGGAAGAGAAAATGACAATAGTTTCATTATAACCATAACTTAACCTTCTACAGTGTGGTCCAGTAAATTAAATAATCTGAGAGCCAAATTGTCTTTCCTTTGTAGGTATTGTTTTTAATTCATGCTACTTTTAAGAACTCTGTCTTTGATTCTTTGCAGTTTCACTGTGGTATTTTTGCATTGACAGTTTTTTTAAAGCTTCCTCAATCTGAGAAGTGGTGTCTTTTCAATTCTCAGCTGTATCTTCTCAAATTTTGTTCATTGCCCATTTCCCCTGATACCACAATTTGGACTTAATATATTGGAACATCTCAGCCTTTCCTTCATGTTTCTTATCTCATTTTTATATTTTCTATCTTTTCATATCTCTGGGTTACACTGTGAGCAATTTATTCAGCTCTATATTCTCATTCATGAATTCTCTTGGCCAGTCTGCTACTTAACCCAGTTGTCACATCAATATTTCCTATTATTAACCTTTTTTCCAAATGTGTTTGGTCAATTTTTACAGTCTTTGGTGCCTTCATAATTTATGCAATTCCTTTTGTATCTTGTTAAAAATATTAATATAATTTCTTTATATTCTGAAACTGATGATTCTAATACTTTCAGTATTGAGAGGATATATGAATCCCTGTTCTTTATGCTGAATCATACTCATGGTTCTTGTGCCCTTCTATGCCTAGTGTTTTGGTTTTAGGTTCATACTTTTGAAACATTATTGTAATTTTGTGTGTGTGTGTCGCCCAAGAGAGGATTTGTGTTTACCCGTTACAAGAATGTAGTGTAAACCACAATTTGGGATGATTGAAAACAAAATCTCTAGCATAGGCTTTCTTGGAATGCATAGGTTCTATAAATTCATTTCCTAAATCCACATAACTGCACTTGTGATCAGCATTTTCAGGGGAGACTTTCTTTAAATCTTATCTAGAGCAAAGGCTAACACAATCATGTTTCTCAGTTTTCTTTCTCTATTAAGTGTGTGTTGTGTGTTTTAGCTCATCTGCTAAGGGTGCTGCCCTTCAGGAATCTTGGCTTTATATAGAGGATTCCAGTTTGACCTCTCATCTTCATTAAAGCTTAATCTTCATCTCTTATCTGTGACAGCAGCCATTAAAATGGAGGCTGTGGGCCACAACTATAACAGATGCCTCTAGTGCTCTGGTCCCCATTTTGAGTTCATGCATCCTTAACATTTCTGATTAATTTTTTTGATTGTAATCAACTCAATCATATTCTAACACACACACACACACACACACACACACACACACACACGTGCTTACGCTGTATTCATTTAACCAAGATTACTACTTTGGGGCATTTTCTCTGAGCATCTCATCAGCCTTATTGCTAGAAATAGAAATCTACAGAGATAACTCTGCTTTTATATATTTTCAAGCATCCTGAGATTTCCCTTTGAGGAACTATGCCTTCTTTGCTATTTCAGCACCATAATCATTCTGCATAATAGTCATAAAATAATTGATAGTTTGATGAATAAATTGATGAGTGAATAGATGAATAAAAAATAAAGAAAAATATTGTCCCATAGGCCTGTGTAATTTTTGATGTATGATACCTGAAAAAATATTCATGAAAGATCTTGAGGTTTGAAAAATAGTTTATATTTGTTCCTGATGAAGATGGTTGATAGACTTTTTATACCCTCATGTTTGCTCTATTGAAGTTTTCAGGCATAGGGCACTATGCCTAGTTAACTCTACAATTAATTCCTAGCAGAACAAAAACAAATACTCACTGTTTTATCTATGGAAAAAGATAAAAGAACTCACAATTTAAAAATGATTAGCAACTTGTTAAACTTAAATTTCCTACTTTATATAGAATATATAATAACAGTAACCACATTAATAACAAGTAAATTGATTAATTTCAAAATTTGTTATCACATAAACTGCTGAGTATTTATTGCAATATGAGTATAATATTTTCTTGCCATTAAATATTTCTGATATAAAATCCTTTTTAACAATTTAATTTGTTAGTTTATCACTGGAAATAGAAGTAGTACTTTATTTCTAAAAGTTTATTATAATTTAACTATTGCTTTTTCCTTTCTTTAGCTTTTCTGCAGTATTGTCATTTTCTATAATACATCTATCAAGTTTAAAAATATTTGAAATCAAACTTAGGTTAAGCCTGGCTGGGTAAATCCTGGACAACAGCAGGTTTTGCATATAAATGTAAGTTTTATTAAAATTCTGAGTTGCATTACTATATTCCACAAACTACCTTGGGAATGTCTGCAAGCTGGAAGTATTTCAAAGATGTCATTGTTTTGATACATTAGTGCAAGCATAATTTGGGGAATGAAGCACCATTTGTGAGAGAGAATGATTTCTAGAAATGGAAGAAATGCTTTCTCTCATTTTACACATAGAGTGATTTTTAAAGGTTCTTGCTTTTCTAAAGAATGTAAAGTGCATGTAGTAGGGCACAATGAACCATCAGAGTTGTGGGTTCTTAAATAGTTATTTATACCTAAGGTTAGGGGCAGGGGTTTTGTTATGACACATATATGGATTAAAATCTCAGTGTCTTCATCTTATATAGCTGTATGAATTGGATATATAACCATCCCTTAACCTACTTTTGCATCTCTGAAATGAGTATGATCATACCATCCTTACAAGGTGAGCAGAGGGATCATTGTAAAAATGAAAGTAAAGTGCTTACCAATAGGTCTAGCACATATAAGACACTCAACTTTGTAACTTAAAGTGTTGCTATAAGGATCATGTGATATAAATCAAGTAAAGCTGTTTTGACAACACTGAATCACTATACAGATGTATTCGTGTTTTAATAATCATTAAATTAGGATGATAGATTACTTGTCTTAAAAATTATTTTTATACAAACTCAATTTTTCAGAAAAAGCAAAACATTTTAGCATTTTGGTGCACCAAAAAATCCTTGTGTTATCTTCTTGTATATACCAAAATAATAGTTTATTGTTATTCTGTACATCAAGTTTTATCAAAAAATTTTAAAGAAAATTCTGTGTAACTAATAGTAGAGATTTAGAGAATAAATACATATCTAGGAGACACTATTTGCCTGAGGAAATCAGTAGGGAAGCAGAAAACCATTCTAAAGACAGGATAAAATATAAGCTCTAACAGGAATAGAAACAACGTGATGGAGAACCATAAAGGGAGGTAAAATACATTTTGATTCAGGCAATAGGGAAAGCTTCAGGGAAACTGCTGAATTTGAGCCAAGTCTGGAAATAAAAATAGCACGTCATATTGCCTGGGCAAGAGTGGAAACATGACAGGCTGTGTGCTCAGCTTAAGCGACGGCACCGAAGTTTGCATGCAGGCAGTGTGCTTGGCACAGGCCAGGCATCTGATGGAGTTGAAGAGTACTGTATATGAAAGGTAAAGCTGTCATTGAGGAGGCCCATCTACCGTTGGCTTAGAATTTGCCAATACCCTGAATTTGGCTGTTGTGAATTGGCGGCCTCTTTCCAAGGCACTTCTGGATCAGCTTTTCTTATTTCCAGAATGTCCCATGATTGCAGTGCAGTGCAAATTCTCTGTGGAAACAAGTCACTAATCTCTCCATTATACAAATAAAACAAGAGAGAGTTTTTGGACCCAGCTCAGCCACTTTTTCCCACTTCATTTTAGCTGTACCCACAGTGGATTTTGTAGTCTCCTAAATAACCATGAAGTCTTCAGGTTGTTTAAAAGACTTTAAACATTAGTCACTTCTCAAGGAAAGGGCAGATCTAACACTCTAGAGATGAGACCAGTGGCTTTTGGCAGCATAATGTACAGGCAGGTATGGAGAGGACAGCTCAGAATCAACTGAGAGTCCTAGTCTGGATCAGAATTGGGCCCTGCCATTATTTTTTCTCTGCAAAGAATTGAATAATGAAATGAGCAGTGAATTGCCAAATTGAGTTATACAGAGGTAGAAATGTAAGGACAGCTTTGGGTTAGGGCTCCAGAATCAGCAGAATGTAGACTCACTAGAGATTACAACACAGATTAAATGTACACAGGAAAGAAGAGGCCACCTTTCAGTGACATTCAGCACTTACTTAAAGCTGTACTTCAGCTTTTGAAAAATATGCAAAACTGACAAATATGGAACATATATTTAATTATGCTTTAATTTAAATTTTTAAGGGGTGCCTGGGTGGCTCAGTTGGCTGAGCATCCAATTCTTTATTTTGGGTCAGGTCATGACCCCAGAGTCATGGGATAAAGCCCCGCACTGGGTTCTGCTCTGCTGTGGAACCTGCTTGAGTGCTTGAGATTCTTTCTGTCTCTCTGTCCCTCTCTTCTTTCCCCATCTCCCACATTCATTCTGTCTCTCTCTCAAAGTCTTTAAAAGATGTGTGTATAGATGCTTATTTTATTGTTTTTTCTTAGTGTATAATTATTTTTATTAACATTCATAAATAATAGAAAATATCAAAGTTTAAATAATGATTAAATCATTAATGATACATGTATGGCTGAAATAGCATACCATCATTTAATTAAAAATTTAAAGGTTACATACCCATGTAGATAAACGTGAAGTGAAAACAAAATAGAAATTGATATTTACATTGAGATTACCAGGATGAATGCATACAGAAAATAATAAAAAGCATAGGAAATAAAATACAATGTGCTGTTTGATAGGCGATGGCATACTTCCTTATTTCCATTTATTTTATAATCCTATTTTTGTAATCAACATTGAAAAATCAATCCTTGTTTAAAATGAGAGAACCTTTCTGAACTCAATATAGGATGTCTGAAATACCATACAACATTTTTAATTAGATAAGAAGGTCTCTCCTCTACTTCAACTTCAATTCACTTCCACCTGAAAATAAATCTGCGTAAGTATTTGCAAAGGAATTAAGATACCAGGACAATAAAGAAAGTTTGGAAGTCCATGCTGGATAGAGGTGGAGAGATCTATGCAATACAAAAAAAAAATTCAAAGAAGTATTTCAGACAGAGAACTTACACTATATTTAAAATTTTAATGTTATGGTCAACTAATCTTTGACAAAGCAGGAAAGACTATCCAATGGAAAAAAGACATTCTTTCAACAAATGGTGTTGGGAAACATGGACAGCAACATAGAGAAGAATGAAACTGGACTGCTGTCTTACACCATATAAAATAAATTCAAAATGGATGAAAGAGCTAAATGTGAGACAGGAAACCATTAAAATCCTGAAGGAAAACACAGGTAAAGAACTAGTAAGAAGGAGAACTTCTTACTAGAAATATTGTCAAAGACAAGGGAAACAAAAGCAGACATGAACTATTGGGACTTCACCAAGACAAAAAGCTTCTCACAGTGAAGGAAACAATCAACAAAACTAAGAATCAGCCTACAGAATGGGGGAGGATATTTGCAAATGACATATCTGATAAAGGGTTAGTATCCAAAATCTAAAAAGAACTTATCAAACTCAACACCCAAAAAACAAATAACCCAGTTAAGAAATGGGGAGAAGACATGAAAATACACTTTTCCAAAGAAGACATCCAGATGGCTAACAGACACATGAAAAGATGCCCAACTTTGCTCATCATCAGGGAATACCTGAGATACCACTTCACACCTGTCAGAATGGCTAAAATTAATAACATAAAAAACAATAGGGGTTGGCGAAGATGTAGAGAAAGGGGAACCTCTTGCCCTGTTAGTGGGAATGAAAACTGGTGCAGCCACTCTGTAGAACAGTATGGAGGTTCCTCATAAAACTAAAAATAGAACTACCCTATGACCCAGCAATTGCACTGTTAGGTATTTATCCAAAGGGATACAGAAATACATATTTGAAGGGGTACAGGCACTCCAATGTTTATAGCACCATTATCAACACTAGCCAAATTATTGAGAGAGCCCAAATGTCCATCAATTTACAAATGGATAAAGAAGATGTGTGTGTGTGTGTGTGTGTGTGTGTGTGTGTGTGTGTGTGTGTGTGTG
>NW_024412415.1:13041892-13079527 GCF_014898765.1 Herpailurus yagouaroundi | reverse complement strand
GTGTGTGTGTGTGTGTGTGTGTGTGTGTGTGTGTGTGTGTGTGTGTGTGTTGAGGTGTTCACCCAAAAGCAGATATGTAATTACATTTATATAGTTGATGTACACTGGAATAAGAAGAAAATCCTTCGTATTTGTATAGTACTTCACAAATGAGAAAATATCCTTCCAAGTCATAGGTAAATTTACTATGACTGACGTGGGGTAAAAAAAATATAACAGTGGCTCCTTGAACACTGATGAAAGTAGTTACTGAGTCCAGTGGTCAAAGTAAAGATGAATTATAAGCAGTTGATTGACTTTTCAAATTCACAGTCTAGCTTTTAGAATGATGTAATAAACTATTGGAACCAGCGCCTGATGCCTTTAATCTGCTGTCGCTGCTGCTTCTAGCTTATGGATTGAACTTGAAATTGCACCTGGGGTAATAGCAAGCCAACTGTACCGACATTGATTCTCCTCATGCTCTGCTTCAAAATGTTCCTCTCTTCTGATTACAGGGAGGTTGGTTGTTTTCCTTCTCACAGTGCTGTGTGAGACAGCTCTTACAAGGTGTAGCAGGTGACTTGGGTGCCCCTGCCAAATCCATTTAGTCCACTTGACATCAACACAGATGTAGCAGGCAACTTCATCATGCTGCCAACCTCTCTCAAGCACGCCATCTTCCACGTTTCTCAGGCCTCTCTCTGCTCTTCTCTGACCTCTAGTAACACTAAAATTGGCTATCCTACCACATCAAACTCCAAAACTGCCCTTAGCCATTGTGAGCTATAAAGTAAGGTTTCAAAGCCACATCCAAAGAGACCTTGCCTCCAGACATTATAAAGATGATTGGAAATATGAACAATCAGAAAAATATCTGACCAGAATGTTTGTACAGTATAAATGAAGCAGAGAAGAATTTATAAGGACTTCATTTTTGGCATAAATAAAACATAGGTAAAGCTCAAAAATTGTGAGTAAAATGACTACAAATGAAGTTTTTATTCCCAAATTAAAAGAGAATTTAATATTTAAAAATAAGGAAGGTGATTGCCACAAAATGATTCTTATAATGATTTTAATCCTAAAATAATAGTTGGATTTATGCTGAGAAGTAGTATTAGAAAAATCAAAGATAGACATGGGACACAAGGAAGAAGTGATCAGAAGAAAAATGTCAAAAGATAAAAATATTAGAGGGGGGATACTGAAGAAAAGACAGCAAACAAAACAGAACTAATAGCAAAAGAAAACACTTAAGGCTGGTAAAACTAAGATTTACGTTAAAAAAAAAAAAACAACTAAAAGTTACCACATTGAAATATCAGCAAGCAGCAATATCTCACTGGTTTATTGAATGTGGTGAACCTGAAGGTCTCATGCTAAAAGAAATGCTACCATTACCTACAGAACAAGTTCTGCTGACATTTCTTCTGCACACTTGGATGAAATCAAGCAAATCCCACTTGGGATTGGTTCCCAGTCAGCATTGGTTCTCAGATGCTAGTCTGATTAAAATCACCCAGGTTTCTAGGCCCTTACCCTAGAGTCTCTCCTTCAGCAGGTCTGGAGTGGTCTGAAGACCACGTATTTCTTATTTTCTTTAATGTTTATTTATTTATTTTGAGAGGGAGAGAAAGAGAGAGAGAGAGAGAGCATGAGCAGGGGAGGGACAGAGAGAGGAGAGAGAGAATCTCAAGCAGACTCCTCACTGTCAGCACAGAGCCTGACAAGGGGCTCAGACTCACGAACCGTGAGATCATGACCTGAGCCAAAATGAAGAGTTATTGGCTTAACCAACTGAGCCACTCAGGTGCCCCAAGAGTGAGTATTTCTAACAAGATTCCACTGATCCTGGTGCTACTATAGAGGGTGGAGGGACTGCACTTTGAGAACTATTGCATTAGGGTTTCTGGTTATTTTCAAGTAATTAGTAGTTACATTTTTGAGGTGTTAAAACATAAAGAATTACCTATAATTATAGCTTTATTTCTTTATCTGATTGATAGCTTTTCATCCACCCCCACCAAACAACAGCAACAACAACAAACAGCTTTGGCTACAGTTTGGCTTGGAAGTGTGTAGTCAGAGTGAATGGTATGTTAGATTTCCTTGTCCCTTTTGGATACACCCTTATTCTACTCATTACATGCTGCTTTTGCCCCCTCGGGCTTACTAAGGGGAGGACAGGCATAGTCTTATGTACTAATGCATCATTAGTGGGGTTCACTGTATGTTGAATGTCAAATGTCGATGCTTTTTCACCTGGAAGACTCAGGCGACTCCAAGAAGCATGTTCAGAATGGGGTGGTGTCACCTCAGTCTAGTCATATCAGCTTCCCCTCAGTTCCTGGCTTCCTGCTCAAAGGTTCCACCACTCCCTCAGCTGTATCACATTTCCTTTCAGTCCCATTTTATAGCTGAGAGGTGAGGTGGGGTGGGAAATGAGCTAGGAGTCAAAAACCTGTCTCACAACTTTTTAGTCAGTCCTGTATTGTCTTCTAGTGTTTTCGGGCTTTGGCAATGCTTCTGAAACTTCAACACATTCTGGAAAAATGAATTTTTTTTCAATGTATGAAATTTATTGTCAAATTAGTTTCCATACAACACCCAGTGCTCATCCCAAAAGGTGCCCTCCTCAATACCCATCACCCACCCTCCCCTGCTTCCTCCCCCCATCAACCCTCAATTTGTTCTCAGTTTTTAAGAGTCTCTTATGCTTTGGCTCTCTCCCACTCTAACCTCTTTTTTTTTTCCTTCCCCTCCCCCATGGGTTTCTGTTAAGTTTCTAAGGATCCATATAAGACTGAAAACATATGGTATCTGTCTTTCTCTGTATGGCTTATTTCACTTAGCGCCACACTCTCCAGTTCCATCCACGTTGCTACAAAGGGCCATATTTCATTCTTACTCATTGCCATGTAGTACTCCATTGTATATATAAACCACAATTTCTTTATCCCTTCATCAGTTGATGGACATTTAGGCTCTTTCCATAATTTGGCTATTGTTGAGAGTGTTGCTATAAACATTGGGGTACAAGTGGCCCTATGCATCAGTACTCCTGTATCCCTTGGGTAAATTCCTAGCAGTGCTATTGCTGGGTCATAAGGTAGGTCTATTTTTAATTTTCTGAGGAAGCTCCACACTGTTTTCCTGAGTGGCTGCACCAATTTGCATTCCCACAAACAATGCAAGAGTGTTGCCGTTTCTCCACATCCTCGCCAGCATCTACAGTCTCCTGATTTGTTCATTTTGGCCACTCTGACTGGCGTGAGGTGATATTTGAGGGTGGTTTTGATTTGTATTTCCCTGATAAGGAGCGACCTTGAGCACCTTTTCATGTGCCTGTTGGCCATGTAGATGTCTGCTTTAGAGAAGTGTCTATTCATGTTTTCTTCCCATTTCTTCACTGGGTTATTTGTTTTTCGGGTGTGGAGTTTGGTGAACTCTTTATAGATTTTGGATACTAGCCCTTTGTTGGATATGTCATTTGCAAATATCTTTTCCCATTCCGTTGGTTGCCTTTTAGTTTTGTTGGTTGTTTCCTTTGCTGTGCAGAAGCTTTTTGTCTTCATAAGGTCCCAGTAATTCATTTTTGCTTTTAATTCCCTTGCCTTTGGGGATGTGTCGAGTAAGAGATTGCTATGGCTGAGGTCAGAGAGGTCTTTCCCTGCTTTCTCCTCTAGGGTTTTGATGGTTTCCTGTCTCACATTCAGGTCCTTTATCCATTTTGAGTTTATTTTTGTGAAAGTGGTCTAGTTTCAACCTTCTGCATGTTGCTGTCCACTTCTCCCAACACCAATTGTTAAAGAGACTGTTTTTTTTTCCATTGGATATCCTTTCCTGCTTTGTCAAAGATGAGTTGGCCATACGTTTGTGGGTCTAGTTCGGGGTTTCTATTCTATTCCATTGGTCTATGTGTCTGTTTTTGTGCCAATACCACGCTGTCTTGATGATTACAGCTTTATAGTAGAGGCTAAAGTCTGGGATTGTGATGCCTCCTGCTTTGGTCTTCTTCAAAATTACGTTGGCTATTTGGGGCCTTTTGTGGTTCCATATGAATTTTAGGATTGCTTGTTCTAGTTTCAACAAGAATGCTGGTGCAATTTTGATTGGGATTGCATTGGATGTGTAGATAGCTTTGGGTAGTATTGACATTTTGACAATATTTATTCTTCCAATCCATGAGCAGGGAATGTCTTTCCATTTCTTTATATCTTCTTCAATTACCTTCATAAGCTTTCTATAGTTTTCAGCATACAGATCTTTTACATCTTTGGTTAGGTTTATTCCTAGGTATTTTATGCTTCTTGGTGCAATTGTGAATGGGATCAGTTTCTTTATTTGTCTTTCTTTTGCTTCATTGTTAGTGTGTAAGAATGCAACTGATTTCTGTACATTGATTTTGTATCCTGCAACTTTGCTGAATTCATGTATCAGTTCTAGCAGACTTTTGGTGGAGTCTATTGGATTTTCCATGTAGAATATCATGTCATCTGCAAAAAGTGAAAGCTTGACATCCTCTTTGCCAATTTTGATGCCTTTGATTTCCTTTTGTTTTCTGATTGCTGATGCTAGAACTTCCAACACTATGTTAAACAACAGCGGTGAGAGTAGGCATCCCTGTCGTGTTCCTGATCTCAGGGAAAAAGCTCTCAGTTTTTCCCCGTTGAGGATGATGTTAGCTGTGGGCTTTTCATAAATGGCTTTTATGATCTTTAAGTATGTTCCTTCTATCCCGACTTTCTCAAGGGTTTTTATTAAGAAAGGGTGCTGGATTTTGTCAAAGGCCTTTTTCTGCATCGATTGACAGGATCATATGGTTCTTATCTTTTCTTTTATTAATGTGATGTGTCACATTGATCGATTTGTGAATGTTGAACCAGCCCTGCTGCCCAGGAATGAATCCCACTTGATCATGGTGAGTAATTCTTTTTATATGCTGTTGAATTCGATTTGCTAGTATCTTATTGAGAATTTTGGCATCCATATTCATCAGGGATATTGGCCTGTAGTTCTCTTTTTTTACTGGGTCTCTGTCTGGTTTAGGAATCAAAGTAATACTGGCTTCATAGAATTAGTCTGGAAGTTTTCCTTCCCTTTCTATTTCTTGTCATAGCTTGAGAAGAATAGGTATTATCTCTGCTTTAAACGTCTGGTAGGAAGCCATCTGGTCCTGGACTCTTATTTGTTGGGAGATTTTTGATAACCGATTCAATTTCTTCGCTGGTTATGGGTCTGTTCAAGCTTTCTATTTCCTCCTGATTGAGTTTTGGAAGAGTGTGGGTGTTTAGGAATTTGTCCATTTCTTCCAGGTTGTCCAATTTGTTGGCATATAATTTTTCATAGTATTCCCTGATAATTGTTTGTATCTCCGAGGGATTGGTTGTAATAATTCCATTTTATTCATGATTTTATCTATTTGGGTCATCTCCCTTTTCTTTTTGAGAAGCCTGGCTAGAGGTTTGTCAATTTTGTTTATTTTTTGAAAAAACCAACTCTTGGTTTCATTGATCTGCTCTACAGTTTTTTTAGATTCTATATTGTTTATTTCTGCTCTGATCTTTATTATTTCTCTTCTTCTGCTGGGTTTAGGCTGCCTTTGCTGTTCTGCTTCTAGTTCCTTTAGGTGTGCTGTTAGATTTTGTATTTGGTATTTTTCTTGTTTCTTGAGATAGGCCTGGGTTGCAATGTATTTTCCTCTCAGGACTGCCTTCGCTGCGTCCCAAAGCGTTTGGATTGTTGTATTTTCATTTTCATTTGTTTCCATATATTTTTTGATTTCTTCTCGAATTGCCTGGTTGACCCACTCATTCTTTAGTAGGGTGTTCTTTAACCTCCATGCTTTTGGAGGTTTTCCAGACTTTTTTCTGTGGTTGATTTCAAGCTTCATAGCATTGTGGTCTGAAAGTATGCATGGTAAAATTTCAATTCTTGTATACTTATGAAGGGCTGTTTTGTGACCCAGTATATGATCTATCTTGGAGAATATTCCATGTGCACTCGAGAAAAAAGTATACTCTGTTGCTTTGGGATGCAGAGTTCTAAATATATCTGTCCAGTCCATCAGATCCAATGTACCATTCAGGGCCCTTGTTTCTTTATTGACCGTGTGTCTAGATGATCTATCCATTTCTGTAAGTGGAGTGTTAAAGTCCCCTGCAATTACCACATTCTTATCAATAAGGTTGCTTATGTTTATGAGTAATTGTTTTATATATTTGGGGGCTCCCGTATTCGGCGCATAGACATTTATAATTGTTAGCTCTTCCTGATGGATAGACCCTATAATTATTATACAATGCCCTTCTTCATCTCTTGTGACAGCCTTTAATTTAAAGTCTAGTTTGTCTGATATAATTATGGCTACTCCGGCTTTCTTTTGGCTTCCAGTAGCATGATAAATAGTTCTCCATCCCCTCACTCTCAATCTAAAGGTGTCCTCAGGTCTAAAATGAGTCTCTTGTAGACAGCAAATAGATGGGTCTTGTTTTTTTATCCATTCTGATACCCTATGTCTTTTGGTTGGCGCATTTAATCCATTTACATTTAGTGTTATTATAGAAAGATATGGGTTTAGAGTCATTGTGATGTCTGTATGTTTTATGCTTGTAGCGATGTTTCTGGTGCTTTGTCTCACAGGATCCCCCTTAGGATCTCTTGTAGGGCGGGTTTAGTGGTGACAAATTCCTTCAGTTTTTGTTTCTTTGGGAAGACCTTTATCTCTCCTTCTATTCTAAATGACAAACTTGCTGGATAAAGGATTCTCGGCTGCATATTTTTTCTGTTCATCACATTGAAGAGATCCTGCCAATCCTTTCTGGCCTGCCAAGTTTCAAAAGAGAGATCAGTCACGAGTATTATAGGTCTCCTTTTATATTTTAGGGCACGTTTATCCCTTGCTGCTTTCAGAATTTTCTCTTTATCCTTGTATTTTGCCAGTTTCACTATGATATGTCATGCAGAAGATCGATTCAAGTTACGTCTGAAGGGAGTTCTCTGTGCCTCTTGGATTTCAGTGCCTTTTTCCTTCCCCACTTCAGGGAAGTTCTCAGCTATTATTTCTTCAAATACCCCTTCAGCACCTTTCCCTCTCTCTTCCTCCTCTGGGATACCAATTATGCGTATATTATTTCTTTTTAGTGTATCACTTAGTTCTCTAATTTTCCCCTCATACTCCTGGATTTTTTTTTATCTCTCTTTCTCTCAGCTTCCTCTTTTTCCATAATTTTATCTTCTAGTTCACCTATTCTTTCCTCTGCTTCTTCAATCCGAGCCGTGGTTGTTTCCATTTTATTTTGCATCTCATTTGAAGCGTTTTTCAGCTCCTCATGACTGTTCCTCAATCCCTTGATCTCTGTAGCAATAGATTCTCTGCTGTCCTCTATACTGTTTTCAAGCCCAGCGATTAATTTTATGACTATTATTCTAAATTCATTTTCTGTTATATTGTTAAATTCTTTTTGATCAGTTCATTAGCTGTTGTTATTTCCTGGAATTCTTCCGTTGGTCATTTTGGATAGTCCCTGGAGTGGTGCGGACCTGCAGGGCACTTCCCCTGTGCTGTGGTGTATAACTGGAGTTGTTGGGCGTGGCCACAGTCAGACCTGATGTCTGCCCCCAGCCCACCACTGGGGCCACAGTCAGACTGGTGTGTTCCTTCTCTTCCCCTCTCCTAGGGGCGGGATTCACTGTGGGGTGGTGGCGTGGCCTGTCTGGGCTACTTGCACACTGCCAGGCTTGTGGTGCTGGGGATCTGGTGTATTAGCTGGGGTGGGTAGGCAAGGTTCACGGGGGCAGGAGGGGCAGGCTTAGCTCGTTTCTCCTTTGGTGATCCACTTCAGGAGGAGCCCTGTGGCAGTGGGAGGGAGTCAGACCCGCTGCCGGAGGGGTGGCTCTGTAGAAGCACAGCGTTGGGTGTTTGCGTGGAGCAAGAAATTTCCCTGGCAGGAACTGGTTCCCTTTGTGATTTTGGCTGGGGGATGGGCAAGGGAGATGGCGCTGGCTAGCGCCTTTGTTCCCTGCCAAACTGAGCTCTGTTGTCCCGAGGCTCAGCAACTCTCCCTCCCTTTGTCCTCCAACCTTCCTGCTTTCTGAGCAGAGCTGTTAGCTTATAACCTTCCAGATGTCAAGTCCCGCTTGCTGTCGGAACACACTCCATCGGGCCCCTCCGCTTTTGCAAGCCAGACTCGGGCCTCTGCTTGGCCAGCGGGCTGCCCCTCCACCCCGGCTCCCTCCTGCCAGTCCGTGTAGCCCGCACCGCCTCTCCGCCCTTCCTACCCTCTTCCGTGGGCCTCTCGTCTGCGCTTGGCTCCAGCGACTCCGTTCTGCTAGTCTTCTGGTGGTTTTCTGGGTTATGTAGGCAGGTGTAGGTGGAATCTAAGTGATCAGCAGGACGCAGGGTGAGCCCAGCATCCTCCTACGCTGCCATCTTCTCTGCCTTCTGGAAAGATGAATTTAACAGCTTTTTAGTATAAAACATAAAATGCTTAGATATGTTGTGTATATTAACTTAAAACTATAGACTCTATAAAAAAAATATCCAATACTATGTTATCTCCCATGAATTAACATTAGACATCCAACCTCTATCTTGTAGTCGTTATAGGAATTATATTCCCTTTTGCAGTGTACCATTATGTAGGAAAAAAAAATGAGAATAAAACTTTTAAAATGAGAACAGGACTTGAATCTGTACTACATAATGATTGCCACTGTTACCCTAATTGTCCAAGCTCCCAGACATCCCTTTATTCTGGTAGCTTTTTGATTCTAAATGGCACACGTTGGACACTGAAGGGCTGTTTGACGATGTGAGAAACTTGGTGCAGCTGCTCCTTAGGAGTCTTAACACTTTCCCTATGGTACTGGCACATAGGGGATAGAGGCACCTTGGGGATGGAGTGGCATCACAGTCAAGTAGTCACGCATGTTGGTATGGGATGACTTGCTAGTGGTAAGGCATGGGGCAGTCAAAGGACATGGTGCTACGTTCATGCTTTACTTACAACGGTGATGATAAAGACTGTTAGTTCAGGTAACTTTGTGACTACCATGGAGAGTTCACAAAATGAAAACACTAAATTTAAAGACTTGTACTCCCCGACACAAGTCATGGGTGGAGAATCAGAAAGCTTCTAGATTATTTCTAAAGGAATCCCTTATCATTTTTAGCTACAAGCCAGACATGGCCAAGGGTCAGGTCCAGAACTTGACTGTGCAAGTTACAGTGTTGTCAAACCATTTGATCTCAATCTTGACAGGCCTTTTATGCTAAATTGAGGCAAACAGGAAACAGTGGAATCCCAAGGCTTGGGATGGGGACAAATTTGGGCCTACACAAGCATGGTTGAGAATAGTTCTGTTTTGTTTTTTTAATTCCAAGTTAACGTATAGTGTAATAATGGATTCAGGTGTATGACTGAGAATTATTAACTGAAAATTACTGTGGGGTGCCTGGGTGGCTCAGTAGGTTGAGTGTCCAATTTCAGTTCAGGTCATGATCTCGCAGTTCATGAGTTCGAGTTCCACGGTGGGCTGTGTGCTGTGTCTCCATCTCAATGTACCCCTCACAGCTCATGCTCTGTCTCTCTCTTTCTTTCTCTCAAAAATAAATAAACATAAAAAAATTTAAAAAAGACAATTACTATAAAATCTTTATTACCTTTGGAAGCAGCTCTGTTTCCATCTCAATGAGAGAAGCAAGCTTTTCTAGCAAAGAAATTCTTCAAGGACTTCAAACAGGGATTCTTTCATAGAGAGGTTCAGATTATCTTCAGGACCCACACTCAACATACATTATTGCCTCCAGATCCACAAATAGACATAATGCAGCATAGCCCCAGTGAGATATGTGGTCCATCCAAGGAGAAAATAGCATAGACACTGAAATAGTACAATATCTTGCCAATGTGTATCTGTAAGAACAGAGTGTGTATGGAAATGGTTTGGAAATGTGTATGGAAGTGGTTTCTAAGGCTATTGGTCCAAAGATGACAAAATGGAAAGTTGACTTAAACCTATTTTATTGGTGTATTACTCATCTGCAATTTGTGGTTTATTTTATTTGGCTCACACATGTGATTGTGGGCCTTGCCTAACAGGTGATGTACAGGGAAGAGAGATGGTGGAATTTCCCAAGCATACTGTAGAGGAACTTTTTTGAAAACCCAAGGAAATGAGGATGTTGGGAGCAGAGCTTTCATGCGTAATGTATTCAGCCACCTCCTAATCGTAGGAAAACCTAGGACATTCACTTCATGATGGCATTAGAGAACAAAAAATCAGCATCTATAAAATGTTCTTTAGAGCCTGTCCTCTTAAGGCCAGAGATGAGCATGGACAGGCCAGTATGTAATGAGGTTCCCCAATTGTAATAAGAATAACTGGTAGAGGTGGTAGCATTTCACAGGTGGGCCCAATTTTAAAAACCGATTAACTGAGTTGATGTGTAGTGTTTTGTCTTTCAGGCTTCCATATTGGGTAAGTATCAGTTGATCAGGGGAGGGAACCCTATGAATGAAATAGAGGGGCAGCCTCTACTTATGTAAACAGGTAAGTTCTAGGTTCAGTTAGAAGAAGCTGGACTCACATCACTATAGTGGTGATTCATAGCTTCTTAATCAGTTTGCATACCCAGACTTCCTTAATTAAGAAGGAGGCTGATCCTGGGGCGCCTGGGTGGCTCCGTCGGTTGAGCATCAGACTTTGGCTCAGGTCATGATCTCACAGTATGTGGGTTTGACATGTCAGCTGTGCTGACAGCTCAGAGTCTGAAGCCTGCTTCAGATTCTGTGTCTCCTTCTCTCTCTCTGCCCCTCCCCCACTCATGCTCTGTCTCTGTCTCTCAAAAAAAAAATAAGTGTTAAAATTTTTTTTTTTTAAAGGAGACTGATCCTTTTGCAGTATGACCACAAGTATATGGTGTAATTCTTCCTCCAAGCCTTTGTGACCTGTGGCTATTTAGCAGGGTGTGTGCATCTGAAAAAGGAAACATTTTCAGGTTTCCTGGAGGTTATTCGGTACTGAACTCTAAATAAATCTAGTTCCTAACCGCTCTCCTTTCCCATTTAACACCATGGCCACTGATGAATGTGTGGCTTATAGATATTAGAAGATGGAAAGTGTCTTGGCTAAAATCCATCTTAGTGTGCATCCAAAGGGAACCAAAAAATATCTGTGGTTATTTTCCTAGTTTGAGTATATATAGTAATCTACGTATCTAGCTGTATCTACCTAATAACTGGTAGAATTCTCACATTGATTCCCTGATCCTTGAAATAAGGGCTGTTATGTAGGAAAGATCAAATTCACATTCCTGGTGCTCACCCTTTGCCATGATAGTAAATTAAGAACAACATTATTTCTGAAGGAAGTGTAGAAATTAGTGTCACTTGACAGTGCCTTGAACTTTTTCCAAGTATTTACTCCTGTCTCACCTGTGTTTAAATTGCCTATTTGACCAAGCCAGTGACATAGCGATCTTGGGGAGTGACTGTGTGTGGTCTTAAATCAGAGGACATGTTGATTTGACTTCTTGCAAAAGCCTGAGACAAGGATTTGAGTGTAAGAGCTTATAGTAGAGGTGATCTCAGGAAACACAGTATAGGCAAGTAGAAGTGAGATAGGGAACTTTCTTATTTTAATGTGCATTAATGGGATGAGGTTACTGCTATGGACAACTGGGGCTTACTTCTTTCAGGAAACCTTTGAGGGACGATGTAACTTAGAATTGTCCAGCAAAGGATTAGGAAGCTGGAATGTTTATCACTAATCTCAGTCCTTCACTGGTTGAGATTTTTCTTTGGTGACCTTGCATCTGATATTTTGAGGCTGACTTGTGCTTGGGCTGAGCCAGCTCTTGTGATCCCAAGGAAAGCACTCAGGCCAAGAAACAGAAAAATACATGTGTTTGACTTGAAAGCCATTAGTGTACAAGAAACTGCAGTTACATGGAAACTGAAAAAGTGGATTAGGGGATACAATCTGGGGTATAAACAGCATCTGTTACAGGTAAGGATGTCAATAAGACACCCTCCACTGCTGGTATGCAGCATTAACACATTTTAATGTGCATTAACATGGCAGGTAGTTATTTTCTATTTCAACCACAGATACCCTGGACAAGACTAATATACTAGCTTTCAAGAATCTCTCCTCTTTCCTCCCTCTTTCTTTCCTTTAATAACAATCCTCTAACTCCTTTTTGCTAGTTGGATATGTATAATAATCTCTTCAATTTGTTTAAGCCTTTAAAAAACAAAGCAAAAACTAAAACCGCCTCTGATGTTTAGCATCTTTTGTTCTTCACCTTACAAAATAGATCAGCAAACAGTAAAACACCCAAATCTCTGAAGCAAGGAATTAATTACCTGGCTACCATTAATGAAAAAAAGTATATACAGAGGTTAATATTTTAAATGTCATCCTATTCTACATTTTCTCAAGGTGTTCTGCTAGTATCATTTTCACCGTTCCCTCAAGATTTGGCTGGGCATGGTTTTCACATGATCAATAGTAAATGAATACAAAAGCCTCTAGTAAGAACAGGAGAACCTCATCCGGCTGAACCTTGGGAACATATTCAGGAGTTTTATGTGTACAGAATGTAATTTAAAAATATCTCACTTCTGGGGCATCTGGGTGGCTCAGTCAGTTAAGCATCGACTCTTGATTTCAGCTCAGGTCATGGTCTCATGACTGTAGTATTGAGCCCTGTGTTGGGCCTTGCATAAGGAGTAGAGCCTGCTTAAGATTCTCTTTCTGTCTCCCTATGCCCCTTCCCTTCTCACCTGCTCTCTCGATCTCTCAAAAAAAAAAAAAAAATTCCTAAGTGTTTGCTCTGTTCCAGGCATTGTGCTAAGTACTTTGCATGCAACTAGCTCTTTAATCCTCACAAAAATTCTATCATGTAAGTGCTATTGTACCCATTTTAGTATCTAGGAAACTGATAATCAGAAGGGGTCAATAGTTTGTCTAAAGTCAGATAATTGGAAAGTGGCAGAAGAGGATCTTGGATCAAATTCTTGGTCTCTAGAGTCACCTTTTCTTATACTGTTACATATCTATGCAAATGCCTAGAGGTTGAAGAGATTAGCTTTTGGTACCAAAATTCAAGAGGCTCCTCATTAGAGTGTGTCATGGTGATGAGAAGTTTAGGGGAAGCTTAATGCAGTGTATGGGTGGTACTCATTGTGTGTTTGTATGTATTCGTGTGTGCATGCATGTGTGTTTACATTTGTGAGAATCAGGGCATAGTCAGACCGTGAAAGTTGTCTGGGACATGGGCTAGAATTCAGGAATGGGATGGGCTCCCTCTTTACTTACTCTTTCCCCATCGCTGACATTAGGCATGCTGACAGTGTTGGCAGAACTGAGGCAGATTTCAGTCTTCACTATGCCTCCAGAGGTGTTGGCAAACTCTATTTTCTTCTAAATATTTATTAGTGAATGAGTGAGTGAGTGAGTGAGTGAGTGAGAGAGAGAGAGAGAGAAACCAAGCAGGGGAGGAGCAGAGAGAGAGGGAGACACAGAATCTGAAGCAGGCTCCAGGCTCCAAGCTAGCAGCACAGAGCCCAGTGTGGGGCTCAAACTCCAGCTGTGAGATCATGACCTCAGGGGAAGTCAGACAACTAACAGAGCCCCCCAGGTGCCCCAAGGGATATGCTTTGAAAGAGCAGAAAGAATGGATCAGAGAGACACTGATATAGGTTAGTAGAAGCCAGGATTCCACAGGGAATCATTAAACATCCTCCAAATTCATCTCATCCCAGCACATTTCAAATGAAGAAAGGAAAATATATTAGGGCTTTAGAAATACACAGAATATACATAAACTATATGTATTTTGGATGAATATTTTTGGATGACACATTAATGTTATAAAGAGGTTAAGTCTTCCAAAATGAACTTACAAATATAGTCCAGTGTGAATCAAAAGTGTTTGGTAGGAGAAGGACTTCTGGTTATGGTTGTAAGAGGTCAGTGGGTAATGCCAACTAAATAAATAAGTAAACAAACAAACAAGCTATAATATTCAAAAGCATTTCAGGGCACAATAAATTGAGCATAAGCAGTAGAAAAAAAGAAAGAAAATGTTTGTTCTTGAAAAATCACAGAGACTTTGAGTCAGAACAGTGTGTGTGTGTGTGTGTGTGTGTGTGTGTGTGTGTGTGTGTGTATGTGTGGCCTTTTGAATGAAGCTACTCTTATCTATCTGACCCACACTCCACCCAATGTCTGCCCTCCCCCAAGTTTGGTTGGTGAGAATAGCAATTTTACCAGTATGTAGTTTACCATAAAACCCAGAAACTTTACTTTCAATAGAGTGGGCTAAAATTTGGAGGTGGAAAACAAAAATACATGTTTTTTCTAGTTAAAAAAATAGATTTGGAACAAACAGTAAAAACCTGTATCTTTGCTGTCCTAATGTTGTAGGCCCTGTTGAAGAGAGTAGCAAGCAGATCAGCCAGCTATTTTTAATAGGGAGATTCTAGAAATGAAAACACCATGGTAAATCTGATATAATGTCTCCACACATCAGGCCAAGTAGAAAACTATGCATGCACAAGAAAGAACCAAGTAATGGCAGTAAAAAGTGAAGGTCAAGGGAGATATGAAAAGTGGCTGCAACTTTGACTATATCCCCCAACCCATACACAGTTCACTTGGCAGAGTGTGGAAACCTTATGGGGTTACAGGTCATTGAGCACAATCTTTGCCAAAGTTATTTGCTGATCACATATGCAGACACATAGGTAACCCTTAGGAACACTGGTTATACAGTAAAAGACTTTTTTGGTAAAAGTAACTGAGCAGAGACATCAGTGGTTACATACTATGGGAGTGATAGATTTCACAGTTAAGTCTAGGCAGTTACTAAAATAAAACCAAAATCTTCAGGAAAATAAAGTGTATTCAAGTGTGTCTATAATATAATGTACTTTAAAATGTCTATTTTCAGCAACAACAATATTAGTGTGCAAAAAAATAGGAAAGTGTGACCCATACTCTAGGGGAAAAAAGTTAATAGAAACTGAATTAAAGGAAGATATGTAAAATATATATGTATGGTATATATTATATACATATATATATACATATATATACACATATATATACATATATATACCATACATATATGATATATGATATATGAAATCATATATGTATGATACATATGACAATGACTTGATGAATAGGAAAGCTTAATAGGAAAATAGAAACTATAAGAAAGAATAATGTGGAAAATAGAGAGTTGAAAACAAAAACAACCAGAATGGAAAGTGTAGTAGTAGATGAACTCAACAGGAAGTTTTAGATGTCATAACAAATAGTCAGTGAATTTGAAAATAGAACACTAGAGAATTTCCCACCCAGAAAATACAGAGAAACAATTGAAAGAAAATGAAGAGAATCTTAGAAACTTGTCAGATAGTCATAAGCATCCCAATATACATATGAAAGAAGACACAGCATGAGAAAAGTAATTAAATGGTGCTGGAAAAAACTGAAGAAAAGATGGGTGAAACTTAAATTTTTAATTAAAAAAATTAACCTATCCAAGAAGCTGGAAGAATATCTAGTAGGAAAAACACAAAGACACCTACTTCTAGACAAATTACAGCTATGGGTACTAAAAGACAAACATAAAGAAAACATTATTAACCTATGTTTCCATATCAAGGAATTACAAAAAGAAAAATCAAATTCAAGGGAGAATAAGGAAATAATGAAGATCAGAACATAAGTAAATGAAATAGAAACCAAAAAGTTTAAAGAAAATGAGTGGAAACAAAAGTCGTTTCCATAGAAAGATCACTAAAAAGAGTAATTTTTATCTAGTTAGACCAAGGGGAGGGGGGAAGAATGTACAAATTATCATCCGAACTAAACTGTATCCCAATTAAAAGATTTGCAGCAAAAGTTATAAACAGCTTAGTCGCAGCATGTTACATAACGTAAATGAAATAGATTCCTAGAAAGACACAAGTTAGCCAAATTAATTTTTAAAAATAGAAAAATTGAGGGGCGCCTGGGTGGCGCAGTCGGTTAAGCGTCCGACTTCAGCCAGGTCATGATCTCGCGGTCCGTGAGTTCCAGCCCCGCGTCGGGCTCTGGGCTGATGGCTCAGAGCCTGGAGCCTGTTTCCGATTCTGTGTCTCCCTTTCTCTCTGCCCCTCCCCTGTTCATGCTCTGTCTCTCTCTGTCCCAAAAATAAATAAACGTTGAAAAAAAAATTTTTTAATAAAAAAAAATAATAAAAAAATAGAAAAATCGAATAGACTTCTGTCAAGCAAAGTTAGAGAATGTTTATTATAAGTCTGAATTAAAAGAAAAAAAAAAAAACACCAAGCCAAATGACTTCATTGGTGAATTTTGTCAAAGTAATTGGAAGTATTAATACGAATCCTGTGCAAACTTCTTCAGAATTAGAGCAGAAGGGACAATTTCCTAACTCACTTATGAGACCAATATTAGTCTAATAAAATAATTCACAAGAAAGTGACATCATATATATGCCCTCAACATTGATGCAGAAATTTTCAGAAAATATTAGCAAACTACATCAACAGCATTAAAAAAACCAAACCAAAACAAAACAAAACAAAAAACTATTCATCATGACCCAAGTGTGATTTATGTCAGGAATACAAGCTTGTTGTTTTTTTTTTTTTTTTTTTTCCGAATACCTGAAAATAAATTAACAAGATATACTATATTGGTGAAATGAAGATTAGAAGCCATATGATTATAATAGATATTGAGAAAGCATTTAATAAAATTCACCATTCCTT
This sequence comes from Herpailurus yagouaroundi, assembly GCF_014898765.1. NCBI lineage: Eukaryota > Metazoa > Chordata > Mammalia > Carnivora > Felidae > Herpailurus > Herpailurus yagouaroundi. The sequence continues at coordinate 13,062,749 of NW_024412415.1, read as the reverse complement.
CATGGTAAAAACTCAACAAAACATGAATAGAAGGAAATGGTTGAAAGAACAATATCCATAGGTCTCTGTGTTTTAGCAGCAGCTATCAATGTGAGTTAAAATAGTTTGTCTTTGATTCAAAAGTCTCATGCTTTCTGCCAGTATCAATTAACTTGTGGCAGGCTAATTTATTAGCTTGAAAACTTGCTAAAATCTTAGACCCTTTGCAATTCTTTAAGGGTATTTTCTCAATCTGTTAAAGTATGTCTAACATTAACCTACAAATAACATCATGCTTCCTGTTGAAAGACTTAATTCTTTTCACTAAGATCATCCAATGACCCAAAGCTATCCATTATGGCCACTTCTACTTGGTACTGTCCCTGAGGTTGTAGTCAGTACAGTAAGCAATGGGGGAAAAGAGGCATCAAGATTAGAAAGGAAGAAGCAAAACTTTGGTTATTTCAAGATAATTTAATTTCTGTGTAGAATGGCCTACAGATTTAAGCCAGGGGGTGGTAGAGGGTTAGGAGCTACTAGAACTAATAAATACATTTAGAAAAGTTTAAAGATCTAAGACCAATACACACATACACACAAAAAATAAAATAAATTGTGTGATTACATACTAGTAATAAGAAATTGGAAATTGAACATATGAAAATAATACCATTTAGAATAGCATCAAAAATATGAAGTACTATAGGACGCATGTGAGGAAAAGACCAGACAAATGCTGATTCAAGAGGGTCTAAATAAGTGAAGTGTTGTGCCATGCCAATCAATCAAAAGTTTCAATGTATTTAGATGTCAAATCTCCAAATTGATACATAGATGTAAGGCAATTCCAATCACAGTATCAGAAGGCTATTTTGAAGGTTGACAAGCTGATTCATAATTTTTGTTGAAATGGAAAAGACATATAATAGAACAACTTTGAAATAGAACAGTAAATTTCAAGGACTCCTATTATTTAATCTCAAATCTTTCTATAGAGCTGAAATAATCAAGGATAGTGTTGGTGTAAAGACAAATTAATCAGTGAAACAAAAGAGAAAATCCAGAATTCCCAGTCTCCTTTTATTTTATGGTCTTGACAATTTTTCCATGTTCTTATATCCACAGCTAAGATTTATGTGAAAGGATATACAGCAAAATCAGTGAAGGGAAGAAGTGCATGGAGTAAAATCCAGAGGAATCCAGGCAGAGTCTTCCAAGAGTCCTCTTCCACTAGAGTCACACAGGATACACACAGTTCCTCAGGTATTTTGTAGAACTTTCAGTTGATATTTCTTCATGGCTGGACTGTATTTATGGGATTTGGGGAATAATACCAAAGAGATAAGTACCTTCTCATCGCATCATATCAGTGCGTATATCATAATGACATAACCATATGTTTTCTTCAGCGAAGTGTTTGAATTGACATTTTTAATATATTTACTCCTTCTATCAAAGAATGTGCTAAATCTTGTCAATTATGCTAATATTATTTTCGATCTCTCCATAGCATTTGGAATATTTTTGATTTTGAGAATTTCCTCATATAAATAGAACAGATGTTTTAATAAGTTTATTCCTGTGTAATTTATTTTTATTACTTTTTCATACCATTTAATCTGTTAACAGACTATTATATGTCTAAAGAAAGAACACTAATTTTTGCATATTTATTCTTTATTCTGCTACTGGATTATCTTATAGCTTATAATCATTTTAATTGATTATTTCTAATATTACAAATATACATACAGTAAATAGGTTATAGCATTACCACATGATGAAATATTATATTTCTTTAAAATTTTTTTGAATAGTATGATTATGTATAAATAAACTGTTAATATGAAGTAAAGCAAAACAGAAAATGATGGGTTTCAAGTAGGGTTAAATTTACTTGGGGTGTTTACCAACAATGTAGACTACTGTCCTCACCATCCCAAAGCTACTGAGTAAAAAACTCAGAGGGACAAGACCCCGAATCCTGCATTATTAATAAAACTTCTGGTGATTCTGATATGCATAGACAATTCATAATAAAATATGATTTAAATATAATAGGACATATATAAAAAAGAATTTTTGTATAGTAGTGAATTCAATAATGATTTTCTACAAACTCAGTGTCTGATCTTCATGCTATCTCTCAATTTAAAATAAGATTTGACAGGATCCCGTCAATAGTGTAAGGAATTAATCAAATAAATTATTTCTACTTCATTTTTAGCAGGAAATTAAAAGGTCTTTTAAATCTTTATTTTAAAAAGCTGAATAGAGCTGTGGTGTTTTGGAACATTTTTTAAATCCTTGTGGTTTTGAGAAAGGCACTGGCCCTGCGGAAATAGGGCCGTATTGCTGGCTTAGAGGAATCAATAATAACGCACCTGAAAAAAATCAGGATTATTTAAATGATGTGGGAGATCCAGTGCAAAAGGCAAATATGACTCCTTTTGTACAAAAATCATGAAGAATTTTAAGACCACAGAGCATTAAACCAAGTACAGGATTCTTCCAAGCATAGATTCCTTTGTGACTCTCCAGGTTGCATACTTGTAAAGCTGGCTCTGCACTTAATATTCTAAAAGCAAGTTACAACTTAAAAAAAATTATAGTCTCAGCTTTTGTAGTCACAGCTTACTCACTATCATTTATTTTTTGAAACCATTATGCACCGAGTTCTGAACAAGATTGCAAATGGTAAGTCCTTACAACAGATATTCATTTTTCAAACATTCTTCCCTCAGGTGACCTAAATTACTGTATTTCTTTTTCAAATATAAAACATTTCTTGCATAGTGATTTAAACTCATCCCATGGAAATTTTATTGCTTCTCTAAATAATCTTCAGAAATATTTTAATGTATCTATATAGCAAAATCATGAAATAAACAAATGCACATGAGGGTGATGATAAATGTATATTTTAGACTGTTTGGAAAGAGAAAAGTCATTTTTAGTCCATTGGTACTGCTTTAAAAAAAATTCAGTTTTTCTAGGAGACAAAGACTATTTTATTGTCTCAAGAATATTCATCCTAAGGGGCGCCTGGGTGGCTCAGTTGGTTGAGCGTCCGACTTCGGCTGGGGTTATGATCTCACGGTCTGTGAGTTCTAGCCCCGTGTGGGGCTCTGTGCCAACAGCTCAGATCCTGGAGCCTGTTTCCGATCCTGTGTCTCCCTCTCTCTGACCCTTCCCCATTCATGCTCTGTGTCTCTCTGTCTCAAAAAAAATAAATAAACGTTAAAAAAATTAAAAAAAAAAGAATATTCATCCTAAGAGGTTAAAAGGTTTGAACCTTAGAACAATTTTAACTCTCTCAAGTTCCCTTCACTATAGGATTCCTTCCAGTGGAGAGAGAAATTATTTCTTATTCACTATAATGTCATTAGTGAAGCTTTTTCATGTTAACTCTTTTACCACTAGTATTAAATCCTGGTGTCTTTTGAGTAATAGGGGAAAGGCTTTTTTAAATCTTAGAGTTAGGTCCTTTTGTAGTTCTTCTGAATTTTGTGTCTTCAGAAAATTAGATAATGAGGCCTGGTTCACAAAAACTATACTCTCTCACACCCCCCACCCCCGCTCCCATGCACATTCAGTGTGAGACTAATATAGTTTGGTTTTTAACTATAATGGACATTATCATATCTGTGAATATTCAATAACACTTTCATTTCATGGAAATGTGTGAGGGAGTAATTTATATTGTCTTAAGTCACATCTCTAAACCCTCACTGTTCACAAAATCCCTGTGGTCTTGGGGCAGTGTATTATAGCCCATTCTGGCTCTCCCTTAAAGATTTAATTCAGCAATAGGAGTATCCTTTGTGGGTTTGTTATTCTTTCTTTTGTTTTTCATTGAACGTAGTGAAAAATGAAGACATATACTGAACAAAAGTAATTTGTAAAATTGAATTCTACAATCATGCCATTTGTCTACATAGAGAACTCATGTTTATGTTATTAAATGTAGTAGTATTAAAACATCCCTGTAGTCATTCTATGAAATGAGTATCATTCCCATTATACTGAAGAGGAAACAGCCTCAGAGAGCACAACAGGACCTTAGGTAAAGCAGGAGTACTTTCCTTGAACCTCGTTCTTCAGCCTCCAAATTCCAGGATTATTCCCCACCTACCAGCAGTTCAGCATATAGAAGAGTATATAATGTTTCCTCTTCACTACAGTTTTCCCAATATCTCCATGTATTTAGGTAGTTCTATCACAGCTCCTCATTTTCACATTTCTCCCCAAAGAGGAACTGGATAGTTTACCTTAGTTATGTTTGATCTAATGATCTTGCTGTTTAATTATGCCCATTAACTTTTCTTACTACATTCGAAACCCAAGTCACACTTTACTTCTAGAATTATTCTCTAACTCCAAACTACATGCCGTTCTTTTAACATGAAAGAACATGATTTGTATTAAGTGATGGGGTGGCTATCAGTTGTGTTGAAGAGGAAATGACTTTAGAAGCAAAGCAATTGGATTTATGACTTACAAATGGTGTGATGTTTTATAAGAGATACTATACTTCAGTTTTCTTAACCATTAATGGAGCTAATGCTTACCACATAGTTTTGTGAAGATTGAATAAAAAATGATGTCTAAAATGTTAAATAGTAATTGGGACATAGCGAGTCATTAGAAATATTATTTTCTTTTTAATTTTTTTTGTTGTTGTACATCGATGAAGTCTTACTAGCTAATATCAACACGGTACATTCACAGCACCTGCTATCTTAATCTAGCACTTTAACAACTGATGCTCGTCCAACGGATGTTTTAAATGATTATTGCCAATACCACGAGGTCCTGCAGTGTATTTTAAATGAAAGGAAAACTCCCACGTGTGTTGTGCAACAACCTCTTCTAAAACTTCATGTAAAGCAATGTCAGCCTTGTGGTCAAAGAACAACAGGCATATTTTGTTGGGCTTTGACAGTGTTTGAAAAATTTTTTAAATCAGTGATCAACACTTAAAAATTAGGATATTTCTGATTTATCTTACTTAAATCATCTGAAAAATTTGAAATACGGATGCTGACCCCCTTTTGGGCAAAAAAACAGCCAGAATTCCTATGTAGCTGATCCACCTGTTTGGGACATGTCTTCTCCATGTCTCTGTGTTGCCACTTCTGCCTATTTTCCTGTACTCAGACGTGTTCATTCAGTTACTTGCTAAGTAATTAATTCTTCCCTCTGAGTCCATACTAGCAGAATTGTTAACATTCATATGCCTGATTGTAGTCTCCATGCTGCATTATAGATTGTTTTCTATCATGCTCTTAAATATCCTTTCAGCCTCTTTTATCTGTCCGATACCAAAGCCACTTTCACACTGTTAAGGGTTTGTTACGGTGGCACTCTACTCGCAGATACCAAAGTCTGCATTATTTTCCTGTTGCTGTTGTAACAAATTACCACAATTTTAGTGGCTTGAAACTACACAAATTTATTATCTTTTGATTCTAGACATCAGAAATCTGATAAATTTCACTAGGCTAAAATCATGTCAAATGAATTGCATTCCTTCGGTGGCCTCTAGTGGAAAATCCATTTCCTTTCATTTTCCAGCCTCTACAACCTTCCCTTATTCTTTGGATCATTGCCCTCTTCATGGAATCAAATTATTTCAACCTCTGTTTCCTTTATCATATTGTCTATGACTCTTATCCTTCTGCCTCCCTCTCAAAAGGATCCAAGATATGGGGCGCCTGGGTGGCTCAGTCGGTTAAGCGTCCGACTTCAGCTCAGGTCACGATCTTGTGGTCCGTGAGTTCGAGCCCCGCGTGGGGCTCTGGGCTGATGGCTCAGAGCCTGGAGCCTGCTTCTGATTCTGTGTCTCCCTCTCTCTCTGCCCCTCCCCAGTTCATGCTCTGTCTCTCTCTGTCTCAAAAATAAATAAACGTTAAAAAAAAAATTAAAAAAAAACAAAAAAACAAAAGGATCCAGGATAATCATCCCATCTCAAAACTCTTAATACAGTCACATCCCTTTTGCTATATAAGGTAACATATTCACAGGTTCTGGGGATTCATGTGTGTACCTCTTTGGGGTTTATTATTCTGCCTGCTATACTTTTTAAAAAGTGATTCAACCCTCAGTGCCTTACTGTTCATGGTAAGAGTCATATGCCCCTTCAAGAAGGCAAAGTGTGGTGGCCTACCCTTAAAACTGTATTGGTCACACAGACTGGGACTCCTTTTTGGAAAGCCTCTTCCTTCTGTGGCCCAACAATTTAGGGTTCGGCTCTTTGGGTATCCCTTGTCTGCCCCCATCATAATGCAGAGTATCTTCCTGAAGTTATTATAAATCATCACCTTTAACTTCATTTCTAGGAATCCTCTACTTTTCTCAGAAAGAATGAGAGGCAGCATTATAACTTGCGTACGTTTTTATCATGCTCTTTGAAAGGAATTCTTATATGGAGATCCACTCATCTAGAGAGGGGAAATGTAACCCAGCTCTAAAACCCACCTGTAAAAAATAAAATAGTCTTTAAAAATAAAACTCATGCACAACTCCATTAATGAAAGTATTTCCTTATAATGTGTTGCATTGACAAATATATCACTGACACCATTAAGGGTAAATATATATTACAGGAGGCATGTATTGGAGGGTGGGAGAATGCATTGATGTTACGGTTGCTAAAACCTCTTGAGAGAGGCATTGCCTGTGTCTCATTGATGTGGGGTGATCATTATCTTTCTGAATCTAAGAAGTCCATTGCATGAGACATTCTCTCTCAGCTTCACACTCTCGTCTTGGCCTATCCTCAAGGAGCGTACAATTAAGGTAAAATGATTGAACAAGTCTTCTTCAAAACCATTTATACTAACCCAGAGCTGAGAGAACCAAGACTACATGCCACCTTTATACAAATCAGACTAACTTTAGTGTCTAGTAATTTTTAAATTGTATACAAGTTTTCAGAATCATTAATTTTTTCAGTCATCGTAATGAAAGGGTAATGAAGTATAGATTTCTTTGTCAGTATCAGAAGTTTTATATTTAGTGGCTAAGGACAAAATTAATAAGTAATTTACTTAAATTTAGCTTTTGGTGGGTAAATAGAATATAAAATAGGAAAATGGTGACAGTACTGAAAACCACATTGTCATTTTTTTCGGTGCTATTGTATTTTATAATTACTCTGTTACCTCCCAGGAGTTTATCTCCCAAGTGCTCATTGATGCTTTTATTTACTTGTAGATACTGTAAAGTCCATGGAATTAGGTACTTATTCTTCTAGAATCTGAATTTCCAATCTTCATTCTTCCTAATGCAGGTCTCTTTACTGATCAGCTTAATGTCTAGCTAAGTAACTATAATAAACAATAAAAAAACAGATTTGGGGGAAGGAAATGTAACTTTGTCCAAATGTATAGTTTCCTTTCCAAAAATCTGAAGGTATTTTTAATCACATTTTACACTGATTGTAAAATTGTTTTAATTATTATAACTACTTGGGAAATGTGAACATCAGGGACCTTCCCATTTTCTATTGTTTAATACATATCTTGCAGTGTAACATCAGCTCATTAATATGGATGAGATAGGAGAAAATAATTTTTTTATGCCAGCAGTTGAACATAACCCTCATTTGCTAGGACATATTATTATACATCAGAGAATATCAGAATATAAAACACTGATTTTACTACTAAAGAATTGGGTGAGATTCTAAAGATGAGAAAGATAAGTAAATCTAAGGCTGACTTACCTTACCCCTCAAAATATTTATGTAGGTACTTAGAAAAAATATATCCTTTCTTCTAAGGGAAAATAATTAACACAATCAATCATGTTCTTTTTATAGCCTATGGATACAGATTTCTAGTATAGACTGTGTTCATTTAAAACTTTTAAAGTTTTTAGTGTCAAATAATCCACTAATGTTAACTAGCAAAGGGAAAAAATAGAAACCTGTTTGGGATTATTTCAAGTGTGTGTCCCTACTAATATTTTAATATTATAAAATTATGGAAACAGTGAAATTATCCTTGATCTAGACATGGGATGAATCAAAAAGCAATGTATCTTTTATGGTGTAGAATGGACACAACTACCCAAAGTTCAAAACTGAAGGAAAAATAAAACCCTATCTTAAGACAATGTGGAATAATGTCCAGAGTTCTTGTTATTTAGTCATACATTGAGGGGATGATTAACCTAAGGACACATACAGAACAACAATGAAACTAAAGAGGCTAGATATTTGATACAAATTAGTTAGTAAAGGAAACTTTAAAAACTTTGTTAATGACATGAAAGATATTATTAGCTTTCCATTCAGTAAAACCAAAGGATATGTCTTTCTGCTTAAAGGAAAAATAACAATAATTTTGAGAGTATATTTGCAATATTACTTTAAGCATAAAGACGGTCTTGTACTCTGGGCATCATTCCTTTGCGTCTTCAGATCTCGTTTCTCTTCATTTTCACCCAGCCCAGGGCTGGCCTATAGGGATGGCATTAATAATTTTTTTTTCCTCTTGCTTCCAGATAGGTTTTGTCAAGGAGAATAGGGAAGGATCACATGCAGGAGATAAGAGAGAAAGAGTGATGTCAGCATATTTGTTCTTTTGGCTCCTTCCCTTCATAGTCTCCTTATGCTGGTTGTTATGTCCCTACCAAAATATCTCAGCCTGAGACTCTCTCATTCCAGCCCTCTCTACTGATATTGTAGTCACCCTCCTTCCCTTTACTTTTCAGGTCTAAGAGTGATATTGGTCTCTAATGTTGCTAGCCTACTAGCCCGAGTATGAGACTCTTTTTTCTTTATCTGTTCGCTATGACTACAAATACGTCTTGTATTAAACTGCCCTCATATTATCTTAACTTGACGCCCTATATATTTGCTTCTAAGACTCAATCTGAAATATCAAGTGTGTCATCATATGGCTTTAGACTCACTCAGACACTAAAAAATAAGGATGACAGGGGCGCCTGGGTGGCGCAGTCGGTTAAGTGTCCGACTTCAGCCAGGTCACGATCTCGCGGTCCGTGAGTTCGAGCCCCGCGTCGGGCTCTGGGCTGATGGCTCGGAGCCTGGAGCCTGTTTCCGATGCTGTGTCTCCCTCTCTCTCTGCCCCTCCCCCGTTCATGCTCTGTCTCTCTCTGTCCCAAAAATAAATAAACGTTGAAAAAAAAAATTTTTAAAAATAAGGATGACATGGCTCACCTTAATTGTCTCTGAGTCCCCGGATCAGAAATTTCCAAGAACAAGAATGAACTGATAAAAAAATTATTCCAATTTCTTTATGTAAATATTTTACATGTTTATCATCTAAACAAGAATATTTGCATGCATATAGTGTGATCTAGTTGCAAATGTTCCAAAACCCTCGTGAATAATGCATGCTTAATAGACGTGAAAATTAGTTGTTGTGGACAATTTGGAGTATCAGGATGGACGCACCCCAAACTGTGGTTTGAGTATAGATACCATACATACACCAAGGGAGTAGTAAAAGGTTTATTTCTTACATAATTGAGACTTTTCTGGAAGAACAGGGTAGGTCTCCCAAAAGGTCCAAAAATGGTTTAAGAAGGTAAGGAAAGGAGACTGGCTAGGGGTTTTTATTATGGTTGGGGGCTGAAGCCAGGGTTAGGATCCCCAGGTGGTCTGACAAGAGGCTTTCATGGTTCAATCTTTTCTAGTGCCAAAGCATCTATCAGCTTTGCCAATTGTATGGCAAAGGACAAGAAGGAAGGGAAAAGTTTAAAAGCTGTTAGCAGTTAAATATTAACACTAGAGTCAAATTCAGTAGTAGATTAACTGGAAACTCTTTTAATCCAAATATATTTTGCTTCAGCATCATTTCCTTAGTCTACCTCATAATACCAAACCTACAAATCAAGATCTTTTGTTAAAAAAATTTCTTTCAGAGAATGCCTTTTTTTATACATGCATTAATTCTTTCAAAATTAATAGTTATATTTTAATAAGCATCTTCCTTATAAAATCAGGGAAGCAAGGGCCAATGCTTCCTTTGTTCAATATTTCATTCAAAAAATAGAACTTCCATTTGGAATGTTGAAAATTATCAAGAATATCACTCCCACACTAAAGCAAAAAAAAAAAAAAAATCCAGACAACTTGCAAATTTTCCATTTTCTTGATCCTGTCAGACAACTGAGTAACAGGGCCATAAGCTAACCTGAAATCTAAGGATATATAGGGACTTTGAAGGAGAGATAGAACAGGAACATTTGTTTCTCTGGGTAAGATGCTTCTGCCCATCAGTAGAATCCAGGTAAAATTTTTAACAAATTGTTAGAGGCTAAGTGTGGGCTAGATAGATAATATAGAATATCTAAGGTACACAGACTTGAAGGAAATTCAGTATTTGCAGACCCACTTGTAAGCCATTTTTTGAATGTTCATGGGATAGCCTTTTTCATGATACAGCCCTGGGAGAGAAAGAGCAACAATTATAGGAAAGTCACAAAACTCCATCCTCTACCTCTTCTCCCCTACCTCTCCTACAGAAGAGTTTTAACATACAAAAAACGACAAAATATTTGTCACAGGGAACTAATGAAAACAAATAGCTGCTAATAAAAGGGGACAAAGTAAGACCTTCTATCCTGTGGAAAGGGTAGCAATGCATGCTGGTCCGAAACCAGTAGTCCTACTAGTGGAACAGAACCCCTGAGAACACCAACCCCTAGGGACCAGGGACCTAGTTAGTGCCCTCCTGAGATTTAGGCTAAATCAGAATAAAAGTGAACATCCCTTCTCTGCATTCCACTATCAGACTAAGAAACATGAAGTAATAAGAAACAGCAATTTTCTGTCGGGAAGAAGCCCAGAGCATATAGGGAGTATACAAAAGGAAAATGAAGATGAGCAGATACTGAGATAAAACCATTGACAACGAACTCTTACCCTAAAAGTGAGGTAATAGCAGTGGAATTTGAACCCTGTTCTAAACTGAAGTAAACCATAGTAACAACAAATCCCAAACAGACATCAATTCCTGAATAAATTGACTCAATTTCCACACTAATAGCATAACAGTAGAAAAGTAAGCCCATTTTCAATTCAATAAAGTAAAACAAAACTATCTCAATCTATCTCAGTTTCTAGAGTTCTACACAAGATATCTGACTATCGAAAAATAATTGTAAGGCATACCAAAAAACAACATGCTGTCAAATAAGAACGACATCAATAGAACTAAACTCAAGACACAGATTTTGGAACAGTGAGACAATGACTTTAAAATGACAAAGTAAATATTCCAGTTAAAAAGATGTATACAGTAAAATATCAGATAGGTATTGTGGTAGTTCTGTATGTCAGCTTGGCTAGGTTATATTCATTCAAATATCGACCTAGGTGTTACTATGAAGATATTTTGTAGGTGTAGATGTAGAAGCTCAGAGAACACCAAGCAGGATAAATAGAAAATAAAACACAATACCTAGGCATATCATAATGAAATTGCTGCAAATCAGAGGCAAGGAGAAAGTCTTAAAGAAAAGCAGAACAAAGAGAATATAGCTAACATTTCATCAGAAACCATACAAGTCAGATGATATTAGAGGGACTTACTCAAAATGCAGAAGGGCCAAAAAAACTGTCAACTGAGTATTCTATACCCAGCAGAGAAGATCTTTCAAAACACAGAAGAAAATATTTACTTTTACAATTATTTACAGGATTTATTACCAACCTGCCAAAAAAAAAAAAAAAGTATTAAAGGGAGTTTTTCAGATAGAAGGAATATATTCAGACAAGAAAAATTACCAGGGATAAGGAAAAATATTACACAGTGATTAATGGGTCAATGTTTTAATGGAATATCTTTTACCATTTTTTTTTTTTTACTTTTAACCTATGTACCTTGTAGTTAAAATAATTTCTTGTAGACAACATATAGTTTGTTGGGTCTTGTTTTTGTTTTTAAGTCCATTCACATAATCTGTCTTTTGATGTTATTAGATTACTTATACTTAATGTAATTACTGGTTGTTCTTATTTAGGGATACCACATTATTTTTTTTTCCGTTTTCTTTCATGTTTGTTCCATTGTGCCCCTTTCCTGTCTTCTTTTATATTAAGTGAATGTTTTATTATCTCATTTTAGTATTCTATTTTACCTATTGTGATTTTGACTATATATATTTGTCTTATCCTTTTACTGGTTGCTCTAGAAATTAAACACACCTAAAATTTCACAGTCTTCTTAGAATTAATATTTTACCACTTCAAGTGCAATGTAGCAATCTTACTACCATATAAGTGGTGATAGTGGTAATAATTTTTGCCCTATCTCCTTTATATTCTAGTTGTTTGTCTCTCTAAATATATGTATGTTTTTTTGTGTATATATATATATGTATATATATGTAATATATAATATATATTTAATTATAATATACACAAAACATATATATATAATATATATAAAACAAAAATGTTATATTTATTCACATATAACATATACATATATAACAAACTATAAACCTAACAAGACTGTTACAATTTTTTGTTTCCAACCATGACACATATTTTAACAAAATTAAGAAGAGAAAATAGTGTATTTTACTTTTCCACATAATTTGTGTTGTATTATCCCTAAAGCTCTACATTTCCTTCTAGATTCATTTTGCTTCCATCAAAAAAACTTCCTTTAGTATTCCTTAGGGCAGGTCCCCTAGAAACAAATTGTCTTAATTTTTCTCCATCTCCATCTGAAAATGTCTTTATTTCACTTGCTTTCCTGCAGAATATTTTCACAGAATATGGAATTGTTTAATAACTTTTTTTCTCATTATTTACAAAATCATTTCCCCTGTCACCTGACCACTGTGGTTTCTAAAAAGAAATATTCCATCCTCTGAATCATTTCCATATACATAATGTAGCATTTGTCTCTGAGTTCTCAATATTTTTCTTAGTTTTTAATATTTAGAATATAATATATCTAATATTTTTTTCTTTGTTTATCTCCTTTAGAGTTAACTGAGTTTTTTAAATCTGTAATATTATTTATATCTCTTTTGCCAACTTTTAAGGAATATTTGGCTCTTCTTCATATATTTATTTGGTATTGTAGTCTTTCTTCTTACCTTCTAAGACTCCAATAACATGTATGTTAGACATTTCCTCATTATCTTGTAGATCCCTTAGTTTCTATTCATTTTTCTACATTATCTACAATCTTTTCCTTTCTGTTCAGATCAGTTAATATCTACTAATCTATGTTTAAGTTCAAGTTCACTGACTCTTCTGTCATCTTCATTTTGCTACTGAACCCACTTCAGTTGTTCAGTTTTTCAGTTAAATTTTATATTTGGTAATATCATTTATTTCCCTACTGAGACTTTCTCTCTTTCCATTGATTTCAAGGTTATTCTTTTTTACTTCTTGAGCATGAATATAATAATTGCTTTTAAAGTCTTTCATAATTACAATAGCTGGGTTCTGTCAAGGAATGCCTCTATTGGTTGTCTTTTCCCTTGAGAATGATTAAAATTTAATCATTTCTTCATGCATAAGTTTGGATTGCATTCTGGATGTTTGAATACTGTGTTATAATATTCTTGATATCACTTAATTGCCAAGGAGAGTGTTTGATTTTACCTGGAAAGCAATGCAGTTAGGTTTGACCCACAAGTTTTCCACCCATATTGTGGCAATTCAGTTTTCTAAGTGTTTGCCATATTATTTATATCTGTACCACATGTACCTCATTCAGTAGGTGATCTGGGATGTGGATGGTCCTGTGCCTGTTCATACCTTCCTCAAAGCCTTTGATAGTGCTGTTAAAGTCAGAAACATGAATGTCAAACTTAAGGGTGATCCCAGGTATTTGTATACAGCATTATAGTATCTCTTTCCTGAGATCCTTTCTTCTCTGTGATTTCTCTGATACTTTCTAGCTTCTACGTCCTCTTTCTTGGTCTTCTGGCCGTAAACTGGACCTTTAGTTTCCCCACTCATTGATGCAGTTACTACTACTGTCTCTGCCTCTAGCAAAGGCATATTGGGGGAAAAGCAGTGTAGATTCTCTCCACACTCTCAGGACAACAGTTCCTGTGGTCATAGAAAACAATATCCCCTCTCAGAGTTGCATGTGGTTGCCCAGTTGCACTGCAATCATTTTGTTGCTGCTTCTGCTGCTGTTGCTGCTATTGCTGTCTTGAAATACCCTGAAGGTGGAAGTAAGAGAGAACAACAACATCAACAACAAAATCCAGTTTCCCCTCCATTTTTTCTGGCCCTTAAGGTGCTCTCTTTCTTGTTATTGAGAGCAGAGATATTGCTTTCTTTTGGAACTCTTCCTGTCTGCATCCTTGAAAGAGTTCTGGGTTGCGTGTTGACTTTGAATACAGAATGCAAGAAACTGGAGGAAAAAATGAGAATCACTTCCAGTTTGTTTTAACTTCAAGTTCTGGTTTCCTTTTCCCAATATACAATGGAACATATATTTTTCAAACACTATCCAGAGATAGCTACTTTATGCATGAGGTCTAGGGTTTGGGAGGCATTCATGGGAGAGACAGAGCAGAATGTGTTTACTTCACCTTGAGTAGAACTGCAGCCTTCGATTATATACTTAAAAGAAATTCATGGCAATCAAGTTTACTTAGTATATACTTATGTGACAAAAATTTGTGTTTTATATGCTTAATAAATTGTAGTCTGGTAATCATCACCATTGGGATAATCAAAATTCCTGGCATTTATGTACTAGTTTAAAAAGAGGTCACATGTACACCATATCATTTTGATTCTTTTCAACAACTCTGGACAATATTACTAAGGAAGAAAATCTAGTTGAGATATGGTTCCTTCTCAAAGTTCACCCAGCTAGTAAACTATTAAAGTCACAAATCAGGTTTTCCTGACCAGATGTTTAATGTCTTCCCTCTACTATACACACATGAATGTTTTCTGAAATGTCAAAGGAGTTAGAAAGCATCAATACTAACGGAAGATATCAGCTATAGTGAATCAAAAGCTTATGTTAATTTAGTTGTTATAAGTTATGTTGCTTATGTTACACATAAGCATACACTGATCCATTATTTTAAAATTCAGATCTTTTTTAGGAGCTAGACATTAAAAAAATGCATCAAAATTATTGGGGAGAGTTAATATAGGCTTTTGACTGATAGGTAGGAATACTACTGTATGATAAGTAAGAACTACATGAATTATCTAAACTTCCTATTCAGGGGCGCCTGGGTGGCTCAGTCAGTTAAGCGTCCGACTTCAGCTCAGGTCATGATCTCAGGCTCATGAGTTCAAACCCCGTGTCGGGCTCTGTGCTGACAGCTCAGAGTCTGGAGCCTGCTTTGGATTCTGTGTCTCCCTCTCTCTCTCTCTCTGACCCTCCCCCATTCATGCTCTGTCTCTCTCTGTCTCAAAAGTAAATAAACATTAAAAAATTTTTAAAAAAACCTTCCTATTCATATACTGAGTTCTGTTTAATACTTTGCAAAAGAAATGACCAATGTTAGCAATTAGCCTGTCACTTCCCTTAGAGTACATGAAATACTCTATAGTAAAAAAGGAAAGGTTTGTGTTGTGTCACATTTGAATCACAAGTCTGAAAATATATTTAATTGCCTTATATGAGACAATGAAAATTATATATTTAAATTTAAAATTATTTACATGATCATATATAATTTGTAATTATATATAAATACATATACATATCTATCTATCTATATATATAGGTATAGATATATATATATAGATATTCCAACTTATTAATGACTTTTTAAGTGTAAAATTCTCACCAAAGTATCTAGGAGAATACAGAAAGCCTTTTTTCTGTATCTAGAGGTAACCATTCTCTTCCTAATATCACTCCTGTGTGAATTAAAAGACTGAAACTTACTAGAAAAAAAGTAGGACAGTAAAAAACAGGGAACTGTCACATACTGCATGCTGGAAGGGGTACTACTAGCATTTCAGGAGTTGCAAGAAAAGGTACAGGAAGGGCTGTGCAAATAGTGCTTTCTGGAGTGAATAGTCATGTCTGTATTCTATCAGTTCAGGGATTAAAAGGCTGGGAAAAACACCTTAATCAAGAGAGGCTGCACTAGACAAATGTCTACCAGGTGTGAAAATCAGGCTAGGAACAAGATATACTCATGAACTTGTTCTCCAGGCAAATACTTGGAAAATGCTAGCAACCATCAAACAATGGAGTTACTCACTGCAGTATTTTAAATGGGAAAGTTCATTGTATAAGGTGTTTGAACAATAAAACATGTTATAATACAACATATACATAAATTTCCCTATTTATTGGCTTATTATGTTGTATGGAATTTTTCACTGATTTGCTGCATACATGAGCTTAGTATTTCGGTGTTTTTTTTAAATTAAATTAAATTAAATTAAATTAATTTAATTTAATTTAATTTAATTTAATTTAATTTAATTTTTCTTTAAGAGAGAGAGAGAGAGCACAAGCATGGGAGGGGAAGAAGGAGAGGGAGAGAAAGAATCTTAAGCCCCTAGGCAGGGCTCTATCTCACAAGCATGAAATCATGACTTGAGCCAAAAGCAAGTCACACTTTTAACCTACTGAGCAACCCAGATGTTTTGTTTATATTGATACTATCTGGTACCCATTCCAAGTGACCTGTGACTAACTCCAAGGACATATTAACTTAGCCTATCTATTCACACAACCATATATGGATAAAAATTACCTTATTTAAAAGTCAGTATGGGTTGAATTGTGTCTCCCTAAAAAGATACATTGAAGCCTTAACTAGCAGAATGTTAAGTGTATTTATAAATAGTGTCATTGCAGATGTTAAGATGAACTCATACTGGAATAGTGTGGGCCCCTAATCCAATATGACTGTGTCCTTATAAGAAGACAATATGAAAATAGACAAAGGCACATGAAGAGAACTTCATGTGATAACAAAGGAGAGTGAAATGATACATCTGCAAAACAAGGATTGCCACCCCTACCGGAGGCTAGGAAGAGGCAAGAAAAGATTCTACCCAGTCTCAGAAAGAGCATGTTTCTGCTGATACTTGATTTTGGACTTCTAACCTCCATAATTGTGAGGGAAAACTTTCTGTTGCTTAAGTGACCCAGTTTGTGGTGCTTTGTTACAGCAGCCCTAGGAAGCAAACACAGAAGTGGAGCAAGGATAGCACAAAGTGCAATGTGGCAGGTGAAAATAGCTTCAACGCTAGTCAAAGGAAACCCTTTAAAACCTCACAGGGAAAGTATGCTTTAAGTAGTATTTAGGGGCGCCTGGGTGGCTCAGTCGGTTAAGCATCTGACTCTGGATTTTGGCACAGGTCATGGTCCCAGCGTGGTGGGACTGAGCCTGCATCAAGTTCCACAAAGAGCATGGAGCACATAGCCTGCTTAAGATTCTCTCTCTCTCCCTCTGGCCCATTACCCCTAGTCAGGCACTCTCTCTCTAAAAATAAATAATAAAATAAAATAAAATAAAATAAAATAAAATAAAATAAAATAAAAAAAGATAAAAAATGCATCTAAAGTATTTAAATAGTATTTAATTTAGGACTAATTAGAATAACATTGTTTTCTTTTATCATTTGATTTCAAGAAGTGGCTTATAAAAAGTAGGGTGCACATTTACAACAGAAAAACCTAAGATGAAGGCAAAGACATAAAGGAAGAAAATTGTTAAGAATACAGTGCTATAAGAAAACCCAAATTTCAAAGCAAAATTAAAATTTATCGTGGACTAAGGTAGCAAAGGAATTAATACTGCTGAAATAGAGATCAGTGGAATGTTTGGTCACTAAAACATGCCCCAAGATTTAAGAAGTAATGAGGGAGGATAACAGGGAAAATACTAGAAGAAAACAAACATAAAAATTGTGGTTCTTGGGGCGCCTGGGTGGCGCAGTCGGTTAAGCGTCCGACTTCAGCCAGGTCACAATCTCACAGTCCGTGAGTTCGAGCCCCGCGTCGGGCTCTGGGCTGATGGCTCAGAGCCTGGAGCCTGTTTCCGATTCTGTGTCTCCCTCTCTCTCTGCCCCTCCCTCGTTCATGCTCTGTCTCTCTCTGTCCCAAAAATAAATAAACGTTGAAAAAAAAAATTAAAAAAAAAATTGTGGTTCTTCACACACATAAAACAAGGTTGCATAATTTAACAGAATCTGGAATACCAGATATATTTAAAGAAAATATTAAAGATTTGAATAAATATTAAAATAAATCAATGCATACAGAGAAACATTAACATATATTTTTCAGTATTAAGTTCAGGTAAAATAGAATTTGAAGGAGAACACTACCAAATAATGCAAAGAAAGACTTTTTCTATAGATATTAGGATTTTAAAAAAAAACACAAAACAATTATCACAATAATACGCAAAATAATGTTGCATTAAAATGTAAAGAAAGGAAATTAAGATTTCAGCCATCATTGGTATTAAACTTACCCTCATAGTATATACAGGTATGAAACCAGATAAAGTGTATGGCATTACTTTTTTCAGGTATTCCATAGCACAAAGATCAGAACTGATATTCATGGGAGAAGGGGAAGCCTAAAGTTGTGGTGTACATTCGACCTTGCTTTTTGCATGAAAGTGACTGCTAAACCTCGGAATAGAGAGGTAGAGTTCAAGGAAAGAATGTTGGTTACAATTTGCAAAAGAAGTATAGCTTAGCCAGAGGAAGAACCTGAAATTAGGCCTGGAAAATGCAACTGGAATTTGCAGGCTGAAGTTACTAGAAAGGTAGTAGTTCCTAAAATCTGTGTTGGGGTTTTCCTCAGTTCTCTGCCCAGGTAGGTACTAGTAGGGCAAGGCTCTCGGAGTTCAAGGAAATGAAAACATCTGGAGTGCTTAAAATGGAAGTTTGAAAGGATGCACACTGCTGGAGAGCTGTTGGAATTTAAGTCCAGCTAGAGAAAAATTAATTTTTGTACAACCCTGACATTCAGTTTAGGATTCTGAAAGACCATGTGTTAGAGTAAGGACAGTACTCTAGAGTAAGGGCTATTGGGAAGAACAAAGAGCAAACCCAAAATATTCCTAAAACTAAGCCTCAACAAGATCAGGATAGATCCTCTAGTAATATAGCTGCCTTCCAGAACAAAAGTCAGCACATTGTAGAGCAAGATAAGGTAATCAAGAAGAAACTCTACAATGCATCTTTCCTACTGTCCAAGATAAAATTAGAATGTTGAAGATAGGCAAATAAATAAAAAATGTGAATCTTAGCAAGATAAAAGGTAATACAAATAGTACTGCAAGTGAGTCATGTTAGACGTAGAATTTTAAAGGACTTTAAATCGTGTCTATGTAAATTAAATATATAATAGGAAAAAGTATACAGAATATAAACAGATGCATTTAGAGAAAAACAGGAGCTTTTAAAAGAAACAAATGAAATTCTAGAACTAAAACGTTAAAAATCTGAAAGAATTTATTGAAAGCACTTAGATATAGACTGGCACAGTAGAAAACATCAACATATCGGTGAACTCAAACTATATAAACTGAAGCACATGAGAAAAAGAAATAAAAAACAGAAAATCACCCAGAACCTTTGGAAAAACAATAGTATGATTCATGTTTAATTAATTTTAATTAATGTCCAAGAAAGAGACAAAATGATGGAGAATGGAGAAAAATGCTCAAAAATAATACAAAACTTTCTCATAATTGATGAAATATATCAACCCACAGATGCAAGAAACACAGCAAACTCCAAACATCATAAATACTAAAAGGACAATAATGGTCCCAGGGCTAAACTAATTTTTAGGCAAAATTAATAAAGACTGTTGATTCATAAACTTACGGCAGGAGAATACATGTACCATCATTTTCATTTCAGCAGGGATTCAGAAATTTTAGAATGGAGAATAGGTTTTATAGAATAAAAAAAGAAATAATGAGAGGGTAATGAATTGGCAAGACCTCTGTTAAGGTGGGATTTGGAAATAAGGAGACTTTCTAACTGGTCTTAGCAACATTTGTTGATCCCTGATGGCTACAAAAAGTCAGGTGAGCAGTTTGGGAGCATTTCAAAAGAGGAAGGAGTGTTAAATATTAGGGGTAGAGTTTTTTCTGTGGGTATTCATGTCGTGCAACAAGTGGGTATTGAGATGCTTTGTGTGTGTGTGTGTGTGTGTGTGTGTGTGTGTGTGTGTGTGAGATCAGACTGTCATTACAGTTCTTATGCATCAATGGCTACTAGGCAGGCAGTTTCTTAATGGAACACTGGTGAAATCTGAAGTGTGACATTTTGTTTGTAGGAATGTACCAATATCAGTGTCTTATTTTTGACAAATGTACCATGTTAATATAAAATGTTCACAACAGAGGAAAGTGGATGAGGGATATGCAGGAACTTTATATCATCTCTGCAAATCTGTGAATCTATAATCATGACAAAATAAAAAGTTCATTTTTTAAAATGTCGTTGTTTTAGGGCACCTGGGTGGCTCAGTCAGTTGAGTGTCCAACTCTTGATTTTGGCTTAGGTCATGATCTCAGGGTGGTGGGTTGTGCCCCGCATTGGATTCTGCATTGAGTGTGGAGTCTGCTTACGATTCTCTCTTCCAGCAGGTGGGGTGCCTGGGTGGCTCAGTTAGGTGTCCAACTTCAGATTCGGTCATGATCTCTCGGTTCATGAGTTCAAACCCCACGTCGGGCTCTGTGCTGACAACTCTGAGCCTGGAGCCTGCTTTTGGATTCTGTGTATCCCTCTCTCTCTGCCCTTTCCCCACTCATGCTCTGTCTCTCCTTCTCTCAAAAATAAATAAATAAACATTAAAAAAAATCTCTCTTCCTCTGCCCCTCTTCCCACCCCCTCTCTCTAAAACAAAATAAAATACATACATACATACATACATACATACATACATACATACATACATAC
>NW_024412415.1:12936006-13041882 GCF_014898765.1 Herpailurus yagouaroundi | reverse complement strand
TACATACATACATACATACATACATACATACATACATACATACATACTTATTCTTGCTTTAGGCAAGCAAAGTGAAAGAGGTACATCTAATTACTCATTGCTCCTATATACTCTTTTTCTTACATCATAAAAGACATTTATAGGAATTAGGAGTGTGAAAGACAAATGGCATCAAGCAATTAAGAGGATGAGTTGATTGCAGCCACTGCAGTCAGGAGAATATTCATCAGTGCAAAGGATTCTCTGAAGAAAAGGAGTGTGGGATTTTGTAGGGGCAGGTAAATAGAGAGTCATGAGGGAGAGTGGATACTGAGTCTTAGCTGAAAGGTGAATATGTGAAGGCAAGGTGGTCCTTTGGGTTAGCTGTTTCTCAGAACACTACGGGTTGGGGGAAGGATTTCTCAGCCCTAAAGGCTTTCTTCTCAGACCCAAGTTTTTGTAGAGGGACTGAACTGGAATACAGTATTTCATCTGAAAACTCCTGCAAGCCTCTCTAGAGGCCGCTGGGAAGGAGATGCTCGATAGGACTCTCGATGGAAGGGCTTTGGTAGGTAACAGAATTACATATTCTAACTCTTGAGGGGAAAGGCTTAAAGAGTGACCAAATGCTTGAGGAAACACTGGCAATGGCAATACAGGATTGTTACAGTTGTCTATTACTGTCATTCACCAAACTAATCCTGGAATTGCCAGCCTGGCTTCTCCCATTTTGCAACCCCCCCCCCCACCTCCTCAAAAGAGGAAGGGTTCCTTTTTGCTGGTTTTGTCAATCTACATAATAAATACTAAGCAGAAGGAAGTGGTGAGGAATCAAAATGAAAGAGGCAGGAAAAAAATAAACAGACAGAAGAGCTAATGGTAGAAGGACCGATTTTGTTGTGTTTGAAAATCCAGCTGAAAAAGTTTTAGAGTGTGAGGGAATACATAGGAGAGTAAGTTGTCTTCCTGGCTATTGATTTGTTTTTCTTGAACACAGTATCATCTTGAGACTGAACTATATGAATTTGGGTTTCTTAAGGTTCACATAAGAAAATATGTTCACATTGGTGCTGCTGACAACTGGGGTTTGTCTCAGTGGTTCTGTCTTGGCTGCTCATTGGAATGATTTCAAGGGCCCCAAAATACTTATTTCCAGATTCCACTCTCAGAGATTCTGACTGAATTGCTCTCAGGGTAGTCTGGGACTCAGTTTTTTTTTAAATATCCACACCCCCCCCCTCCCCAATTCCTCCCAAAATTCTAACATGTAGCCAAGATTGAGAATCACTGAGTTTGCATCCAGTGATGCAAAGCCAACAGTAGCAGATAACCTGTTTCTACTTATAAAATTACTGGTCATTTTTACTTCAAGTTAAGAGCAGTTCTCTGGCACCTTAATAAACTGCCTGCCATCCTTGTAAACATGTGATAAGCAAGAGCTAACAGAGCACATCTTTCAGATTGTCTTTCCTCAGTCTAGTAGCCATGTCTGCCCACTCACACACTAACCCCACTTTCCCACCATGAGGGTCATGAGGAGTAGTACTTGTAAAAAGGATGCAGCAGTGAGTGGCAGACAGCATGGAATCCAGGAATGTGAGGAGTGCCTAAATAAAGCTGTGTTTTTACCCAACTGTACAAATATTAACTTTTCAAGATGGTAGCTAACTTATAAAACAAGGTGGAAGCATAAATCATAATTACATAGTATTTATTTTATTCCTTTAATATGGACTGGAAATATCCAATAGCTTTTATGTGATCTTTTTCGACTCCGTTTAAAGAGAAGCTATGAAAAACAGATGGATGTCCTGCTGACAACCACCCAGGAGGCTAGCTTCTGAGAGAGATGTGCAAAGCTGAAAGCAGTTTCAAAGTGATGAGGGGGAGTAGCGAAATCTTATTAGCAAATAATGGAATTTGTACATCCCCTGCACCTCTAAAGAGGAACTCGCCTGCATGCCTTTTCTTACTATTTGTTTTCACTTAAAAGGCTATTAAAGCCTTCTCTACCCTTGGAATAGAGCACATCTTCTTATTGTGCCCATTATCGGCCACAATAAATAGATTTGAGCTCAGAGACTCAGGCACTTTAATTGCCACTATGCACTTTTCTCAAGTAATAAAAAGAAAATACCAACTTTTATGTGTCCCCTTTGATATGGACTATCTATAGTACCAGCTCTTTATTCCTCCAAAGACTGAGCTTTTGGAAAAGAAAAACTGGTCTGATGGTATTGTTTGCCTTTAAAGAAAATCAATAGTCAAACTTAAAAAGTGATCCCACTTGAAGTAAAACATAGAAGCTATTCAACATATTAAAGAGATACACATGGGTGCAGTTTATTTCCTTTGGTTATAAATGACCTAAAAAGGAAGTTACTGAAACAAGATGGAGAACGGCCTAACTGTAAGTGCTGAGTGACTTTATCAGCGTGCTGTAGACATAACCAATGTTAGGGTTTGGCTGTAGTGCACAGTGTAAAGAGCCTATGTTGCAATATAAAGGAAATATGGACCTACGTCTTGACTTCATTTACAGGTTGCATAACATTGGGCAAATTACCTAATTTGCTTGCGCCCTGTTTCCACAGGCATCAAATAAGAATAACAGTATCTCTTGTATAATGCTGTTGTCTTGATAAGAGACATTGTGTAACGCCTAACCTAGCATATTGTAGGCATTCAGTCGCACAGCTACTCTTCTGTCCTGTAAATCCCACACCAGGCATTATTCAGAAACTACCCTGGGGTGCTGTTCCTAGGGAAGTCATGAGGATTGAGTAAGAGGTCAAGAGGTCACATGGTCAATAGAAGTGGTTTCCCATAGTGTTTTCCCTGATTCAAGAGGAAGGGGCAGGCTGATGATTTCCCTAGGGCGTGGTGTTTGGCATAGGATTTGTTATATCCTGTATGGTAGAATTTGGAAGCTTATAATTAAAAGAATGACAGAAGTGTCACTTGATTGACCAGCTTTCAGAATGAGACCATTTTGGCAGGAATATGTTGTTCTTAGTTGATCAATATCTTACATTGCAAATATTTTTTATATCTATTGCTGTGGCTAACATCTTGATTTTTGTGTCATAATATTCATTTGCCAGAGTTATACAATAATAAAATTAAAAGTAATGGGCTAATTATTTGGTCCATAGAAGGCAAGAAGAACCAACAAACAAAAATAAGAGATAATAGATGCACATTATAGTTTTTTGGTTGGTATCGTTTGAGAAAAGGACATTTTCAATTTTACTTCCCTCATAACCATAGGGACGGGTGGGAACAAGCAACGGTATGCTAAGCCTGGAATGCAATTCTGCAGACTTATGTCTTGTTCAGTTACTGCTCTTCTACTACAATATGTTTTTTTAACATGGTATTGAATTAAGTATAGTATTATGTGAGAAATCTACTTGATATTGACTAAAAGCATGGGAAATCGACTTGGCATTGACTAAAATTATAAGCCAACCTTCATCTAATTACCTAAAACTTGAGAACTTCTATACTTGTCTAGTGCCATATGTGGCCAGTCTTGCCTCATCTGTGTAATGACATTAGGAATACTTCTTTCTAAAGGATAAGCTTCTATTAATGATATAAGGGAGAGGTCAAAGATCTCCCCATTACCTTTCACATCTGATTATAAATATATTATCATTTTCTCTTATGTTAACATAGTTTAAGAGTACATATTTATTGGAGTGCCTGGGTGGCTCAGCCAGTTAAGCATCCAACTCTTGGTTTCAGCTCAAATAATGATCTCTTGAGTTCTAACCCTGCATGGGGCTCTACACTGCCAGCCCAGAGCCTACTTGGGATTCTCTCTCTGTCTCTCCCTCTGCCTCTCTTCTGCTTGTGCGCTCTCTCTCTCTCTCTCTCTCTCTCTCTCAAAGTAAACAAATAAAAAAAAATAGAGTACATGTTTATTGATTTACTTGGTCCTTGAGCAAACAGAAACTGAGCTAAATAGAAAGGAGTTCTATGGTTTGCTTTTAAGAAGCCCTCAAATGGGGCACCTGGGTGGCTCAGTCAGTTAAGTGTCCAATTTGGGCTTAGGTCATGATCTCACAACTTGGGAGTTTGAGCCCCGCATCCAGCTGTGTGCTGACAGCTTAGAGCCTGGAGCCTGCTTCAGATTCTGTGTCTCCTTCTTTCTCTGCCCCTCCCCTGCTCACCCTCTGTCTCTCTCTGTCTTTCTCAAAAATAAACATTTAAACAGTAATAAAAAAATAAAAAGCCCTCAAGCTAGTAGAAGATAATTTATATGTTAAATAAAATTAATTAAAATAATGTTTATAAAAATAAATTAAATAAATATATAAAATATACTAATATCAATATCATCATAGTAAATTGTGGTTTGTCCAATGTGCTAGGATGCTCTGATTATTTTATCCTCTGATTTCATCATGATTTCTGAATCATTGCTTGTCTAAAATCAAAATACTATTTTATAACAAAAAGTATATTGCGTCAAATTATGTTTCCAAGGGTACTAATTTGAGTAATTGTTTTCAAGCATTTAAAACACAGGTATAGATTAAGGGAAGCATTCTTGAGGTCACGCACTCTTTAGCAAATATTTGAAATGAAGTGAGCACTATACCAAAGAAGATCAGTTGCTTCCTCTTTATTACCTCTTTCTGGCTCTCTAAAACATAGCTTAACAAGTCTGGTAGTAGACTCAGTTCACAGATTTGGATGCTTAATAATTGATTTATGACTAGGAGAAACCACAGTTGTCTCAAAGTAGATTGCCTTTGTGGGATAAATTCCTTTTCCTGTTTCCAACCAGTCAGTAGAAGTGCCTATCAGACCACTCTTCATCATGTCTGCTACTCTATATCTTTCATTAATAAAAACTGACATTTCAAATTTCATCTGTTATGTATCTGAATAGATACAGATTATATAAACAAAAGAGCACTGTAGAAATTTCCTGTATCTATTCTGCCATGTAGGACCACCTAAAAATGTTTTATTTATGTTAGGTTTAAAAAAAAAAAGGTCTTATTTAGGTTTATTTATTTTAGTTGGCTTCTGAGATATGATTGTGCCAATTTTTTTCTCATGTTCTCTCAAGAATATTAATAGCAAGAAGATGGTAATTGTTTATAGATGTAAATTCTAGAGAAACATCAGTAGATACTGTAATCAGTAATGTGTGATCAGTGTCTCACCTTTCACCTTCTCTGTGGAATTTCATTAATTCTGACATAGATTGGAAGAAAAATTTTTGTTTGCAAAAATTCCCACAACTCAGTGGAATTACATTCTTATGGGATGTGACTTATTACGTGGAGGTAGGTGATAGTTGTGACAGTAGGTTCATTTCACAAGTAACACATTCAAAGTAAAATAAATACAAAATGGGTACATAAATTGCTAGGGGAGTTCGAATGAAGAAGATATAAAAGTCAAATGTGGGGTTAAAATGATTTAATATTCATCATGCATTAAGTCATTCCACAAATATGGACTGCCCAGAATGTGCCAGGTAATGAGGGAGCTAGGTGTGGTGTTCAATGATGAATTCACATCTTGTCTAGTATAGAGGGGGCTACTAGTAAGTACACAGAAACAGTGTGGTATAGTCTGTAAGGGTAAAGAACCAAGAACTGGGAGAATATAGGAGGAGCAAGTAATTTATAATTTACTTTTGAAGAACAGGAAAAAGAGCCGAGGAAGGAGCTATAAACATTTCCCAAGGGAAGGGAGCTATCAGAGAATTCAGTAATTAAGACACATGAGAGGACAGGGCATGTCCAAAAAGTAGAAACATTCAGGTCAGGATGGTAAGAGCAATGGTATGAATAAGAAGCATGGTGAAAGATGACACCCAAATGTTTTGAGGGTCTTGAATCCCATATTAAAATTTATCTTAAGGCTCTGGAAACCATCAAGAGGTTTTAAGCAGAGGAGGACTGTGATCAGATTAACACTTTAGAGAAATCACTTTGTACACAGTATGGAGGATCAATGATGGGGCAAAAGGAAACAACGTTACCAGTTAAGCCATTACAGAAATCTGGGCAAAGAATAATGTGGAATACAATTATGGTAATGATATGATGAATGGAATGGATGAATCAAGATATAAAAGATATAAAAGGATATAAAAGTTGGTGGCTTATGAAATACACAGGATGAGGTGGAAAGAAATGTTAATGCCTATATTTTGGCTAGGTAATGGGGTAGTTGCTGAAATGATTCAATGAGATAGGGAAAGGAGAATGTAAGCATGAAGGGGAAATAATAAATTGCTATTTTACTAGCAATGTTGTAATCAAGAAGTGATATCTAGTGACAATTAGATATTAGGGTCGGGGTCTCAGAAAGAGAATTAGGCTGGAAATATAATTTTGAGAACTGGGAACATGGAAATGGATATGATTCTCCTGAGATAAAATGTGCAGTGAGAAGGATGAAACTGTTAAGATACAAGGTTTAAGAGAGTGACCTAAGAAGAATGACCCATGAAGGAAACTCAGAAATAAGTGAAATCACAAAAGCCAAGGAAATAGCAGTAGAGAAAATCAATAATGCTCAATTCTTATTAGAAGTTCTGTAACATTAGGACCAACGTTGCCATTTTCAATGGCGGTTATTATGAGAGCAGTTTCAGTGCAGAGAAGTAAATGGAAAATGGGGAAAATTATGGTCATGGGTGACATCAAGAAAGGAGAGAGTAGAGAATGATGGGGTAAATATCTGGAGGTATTAGAGGATGCCTTCACTTAAAGGGTAAGGTGAAGCAAAATAGGACTCAAGAAAAATATAGTAAGCAATATAGGGAGGATAAATTGTGCCAAACCAAAAGAGGACAGTGTCTGAGGACAGATAAATGTTTAAAGGTACAAATTAAATATAGTCATTCAAAGGATGAGGATTTTCATTTGGGTCTTGAGAAGTTATTGGTGACCTTAGAGAATATTTTCGTTAAAAGAACACTAAATTAGAACACCAGTGAAGGATTGGATTAACAGGTGTCTAAGTCCAGGTCCTCCAGGAAGTAGACACAAGACAGAATTAAAGACCCAAAAATGTTATTAGAGAAAATGTCTGTGAAAGAAAACAGGGATAGGGTAGGAGAAAGCTGCGAGCATTATGAAGCAGTGATACAAGTTCGACTCTAAGTAAAGGAGAAAGGAAGGTAACCTAAGTAGAACCTCTTGGGCTCATGTACAATTTAATGAGTCTTCAGCAAGATCATCAGGGATTCCTTGAGTCAAGGTAGGCCATCGGAGAAATCCTGTATCTCCCAGAAATGAGCCTATCTTAGTATCTCTGTTGCAGCTAATCATTACCTAAAAGCAACTCATGGGAAACTTGACTTCTGAGCCATTGTGGCAATGCATTTCAGAGCACAGCAACTGGGGACCTTGATCTGTTTTTATCCATGCAGTCAGAGCCCTGTGAGGCAAGTTTTCATGGACAGCACAGCATAGGTGAATAAGGACATGGTGAGAAATTGGCAGTAAAGCATGTCTAAAATTAGGGCAAAGAGTACAGATGAGAAGGTTAAGAAGATTTAGCAGGCAAAGTTTATGTAATATGAGATGATATGGTATCACACACCCTATGTTATTTATTAGGGTACCAAGGATGTGGGAATGTTTACAGGTATTTACATATTGTCTGCAGTGTACTATTTGCAAATATATAACTGCTAGCAGATAAAAAAAAAAAAAAATAGTCCCGCAATTGATGGTAGGGCTTGAAGCCAAAGGTACAGATAGAGGGCTTAATCTGGGCAAGGAAGAGAGATAGTTTAATCTCAGAAACCAAAATGAGAAAAATATAGAAGGGGAAATACTGAGAGCTTTTAAAAGGAGAGGAGGGAAAACAAATGGACTTGTGTAAATTAGGAAGCAAGATCATCTGGTGGAAGAAAAGCAAGGATGCAATCAAGTTAGGGTTGAGCCAAGAGAATTCAATTTTCTCCTCACGATGTTGAGGCCATCTGCTTGGTACAAGCACTGGGTTAATGCAGGGGTTTCTAGGAAGCCATGTGAATGAATACAGCCAGAAAATGTCCTTCAAACGATAAGTGATTCTCCATCAAATGGTGTGTGATTCTCCAGCATTTGTCAGCCTGGGATCTCAAGGATGAAGATTAAAATTTGAGAAGAGCAGATAAGTAAAGAAGTTATTCTAAAAAGTTATTGAGAATAGACATGAAAAGATTCTAAATGTGAGAAGGCAGGTGAAAGTACAGAGTGGCAGACTCTCATAGTATAAATTTTAAAGTTTATAATTATTCAGAATTAAAAAAAATTTTTTCTAGAATAGTCTTTAACATCTTATTTTTCTTAGATTTAATCTATTTTAATATCTCTAGATCATAGCAAAATTAGTAATAAATCAATAAAATTTGATCACAATAAAAATTGAGATCCTTAGTATCATTTACTACGAATATAGAATGCTATTTCTCTTAAGGGAATTGGAATTGATGGATGTTATGATTCATGAATCTAAGAGAAACACACATGTCATCCATCCACCTTCTTCTGTCCCTTCATTAGCTTATCCACAAATCTCTTGTGTGTGGTGGAGAAGAAAATATGGCTACTTGGGTCCAGAAAAGCATTTTGTGATGTATCATACAGTTGGATTTATACAGGCAGTAGGCATTATCTGAGTAGCAGAACCAAAAATTCATATACATCACAAAGTAGAATAGATTTTACTCAAATAGCCATGATCAGGACATAGCTCATGAATACATATTGATCCTTGATTTCTTTTTTAGAAGCCAGTGTTCTAAAGAGCATGAATCATGTCTTCATGAATTCTCTGTGGATATAGGCTATTCCTTCCTAAACAGCTGCTCTGTGCAAGCCTCTGTGCTAGACAGCGGTGCTACAAGGAAGATCAGGACAGCCTCAGTTTCTATCTTAGTGAATTTCACCTTTTGTTAGGGTCTTTCTGCTCCAGGTGTGGTCCACAGACTTGCATTACCTGAGACTAGTTGTTGAAATGAAGAATCCATGGCCCTGCCCAGACCCACTGAATCCAAATCTGGGTTTTAAGGAAAGTTCTGAGTGATTCAAATTCAGAGAAGTGTTTGATAAGCACTGTTTGGTGAATGCCAGCAGTTTAAAACAACATTGCAGTGCTATGAATATGCTCATAGGAATACAGAGGTACCATCGACACACCCAGAAAAACCACCTGACTGAGACTAGGGTGCCAGGGAAAGGTACTCATGAACCCTTTACTCTGTGAAACTCCTTTGAAGTGAGAAGACTGACTATTCAAAAGACACTACAGCAAGAAGGTCCTGACTGGAAAATGCTCCCAATTCCGCATTCCAATGTGGCTCTCTCCTAACTCTTTGGCAAATTATTAGACATATACTACAATGTTGAAAACGTTAAATATTTCTATTAATCCCTTCCCTGTTTTTTTTGTTTTTAATATATTTAACTCACTGTTATATAATTCTGTCACTTTTTTCACTTCATGCATCCTATTAGAAGGTACATTTTTAGTGGGTCTTTTTACCATTGTCTTCAGAAAGTCTCTATAGCTACTAGTATTACTCAAAACATACAGACCAGTAAGTGTTTTCGAGAAGGTCAACTTTCAAGTTCCGCCCTGTACCCATTTTACTTAATCCTTGTCTACATTAAGGTCTAGAATCCATTATGACTCACCTCTGACAATCATCAGTTTTATATTTGCTTTTCTTCAGATCCTTTGAAGCTTCTACTAAAGGATCCCACTTAAAATGGTTTGATGCAATAGTGCTCGGATAAAAGTCACTGCTACTGGTGATAGTGATAATAATAGTTATTTATATTTGTAGAGCATGTTTGATATGCCAGACCATGCATTTCCCCATCCCGTCTCATGACCCCATTAGGTATTTACAATTACCAGTCTGATTTTATCACTAAAAACACTGTTCAGAGAGAGGTTAAATACCTTGCTTAACACTTTATAACTGGCAGAGCCAGAAATCACATCCAGATATGTTGAATCTCATCATCTGAGCTTGATGCCCCAACTGTCCTGAGGAGGACATTAAAAAATAAATAAGTAAGTGAGTAAGCAAGCAAGCAAGTAGTGGTAAAGATGTTGCCAGGCATCTTGTATTGGGAGGAAATCACTCAAGAAATAACATCTTTCACATACCTATGCAAATAATCTGTTTTTTTGAAATATTAGAACTTGGTGGTTCTAATAAAATTTTGTATTTCTGAATGGTAGGAATATATTTTGGGAAGAAATGATTCTTACTGGTCAAGTCAGTGACCCTAGTAAAGAGAGGGTTCCTCGCTTCTGTGTTTTAGTTTCTTGGTGTTCCAGCAAACCTGAGTGTTTTTCTACTGCAGTGATATCTCTTTCAGCCCTCCCGTCCCCCCAAACTGCCTGTATTTATTTAGAAAATATACTACCGTAACTATCCCACTTGTCTGAATTTTTAGCTATGGGAACACTGCGTGTGCTTTTATGCATCTCTTCAACACTTCATGTAGAGAATCATGCATTGATTGCAAATGATAAATGGCACAGTATGCCTAAACCAAGTATAGTTTTGTTGGGTTACTTGGCTGTTGATTTTTCAAATCTTTTTCAATCTTCAGTCTATCTATTTAAAGTTTGATAAAGTGGTGGTGAGTGTGACTCTCAGGAAACAGCAAGAATTTCTGGAAAAAAATAAGAAGTCAGGGAAGTTTTACCCCCCAAGGTGTGCAACAATCACTTTGCTATACAGAATAGAGGAACTCATAATTATAGAACAGAATTCATACAAACCAAAGTGGCCAGTAAAAAAAGAGGCTTGGCTGGGTTCCATTGAGGTGACCCTGATATCCCAGCGGGACCAAACTAAAGATCTATTTTTTAACCCGCATGCTCAAGTGAATGTGCCACAATCCTTTAAAAATTCCAACTAATGAAACTACTCTATGTGGTAAATTTTCTACAAATACTGAAAATGATGCTTGTTTTATTTTTGGCATTCACTAATGTTTTCATAACATTAATAACAGAATGAAAGAGAGGAAGACCCTTCTGTGCTTTGTTCTTTCTCAAATATTTGCCAGTTCTACATGAATATATCTTGTCTGTGTCCGTGAATAAGTATCTGATTCCTAGAGTCTGGAAAGAAACAAGAGGGTGGAAATAGGGTCATAAAAGAAAGCCAATATTGACCCTGAACTATTTTGAAAAATCCTTTTCTTCCAGAAGTTTTTATGTAATCTGTCTGTTGTTGAGGAAATTTGAAAAACCTTCTGCTTCAAATCTATGATTAGAATTAATGTGTGTGCATTTCACAAATCTAGAATTTTGTAGAGTTCATCTCATAGCAGGGATTAGGCTCAGCAGGTCTATGGTCTTAGCTCCAACAGAACCATAGCAAATTAACATAGAACTTCACATATAGTTTTCAAATTTAGCTTTGAAAATAGAGATATAAGTAGATCCACAACTCATGAGTTAACTATCTCATCCTGAGGATTCAGTTTGAATACCTTAATGTCAATATCAAAATCAGGAATAAACTATGAAAAACCATTTTAATATTAAAATAATTAAGAACCATGTATTTTTCATGTAGTATGGCCGTTTTTTAGAAACGTGTTTAGTAAGTATTTGGTAATTTTTTTTGCAAGGTCTTGAAGTACAAAATAATGGATACAAGAAATTTTCTTTCAGGAAGAGTAGCTTCAAAGTCATATAAAGTTGTTTACTTTTAATAGGAGATCTGGAGGGAGGATGAGAGAGACTGAGGTTTAACTACTGTAAAGGAGTTAGTAAGATTGTGGCCCCATTTTTTCTGACTTGTCTTATTTGGGGGTCTTCTAGATCCCAAGCACCCAAAAGTTGCCTCTTTGTCTTTTCAAAGACTCCATATTTTAGCTGTTTGGGGAAAGAAGGGAGGAAAGGAGGAAGAAAAAAGGAGGACTTCTTTTTGATTTGAATCTCTTCAGAATTTATTTTGCATTTAGAAACTCAGTAGAAGCAACATTGTAACTAGCTTGGTTGGTGTTCTTTGTTCTGGCTTGAAGTACTCATGCATTTAACAAAAATAGTATCTATTTTTACCAAAGCACTGCTGTGAATTTGGTAGCAACTATAGAGACCAGTGAGAAATTAAAACATAGTCCTTGCCCTATAGAAACTTAGAGCAGAATAGGGAAAGGCACAAGCAAGTACATAGTAACACATAATAATAAGTAGAAAATGCCATAAAAGAGTACCCAAAATGTATTTTGAGTGTTGAGAGATTAAGATAAATGGATTAAGAGTTTATAAATTATATCATAGGATTGAATACAATGAAATCACTAAAAAGAATACTGTGGGGGCGCCTGGGTGGCGCAGTCGGTTAAGCGTCCGACTTCAGCCAGGTCACGATCTCGCGGTCCGTGAGTTCGAGCCCCGTGTCAGGCTCTGGGCTGATGGCTCAGAGCCTGGAGCCTGTTTCTGATTCTGTGTGTCCCTCTCTCTCTCTGCCCCTCCCCCCCATTCATGCTCTGTCTCTCTCTGTCCCAAAAATAAATAAATACGTTGAAAAAAAAAAAAAGAGAGCAGAACGGAGTCACCGGAGCCAAGCGCAGACGAGAGGCCCACGGAAGAGGGTAGGAAGGGCGGCGAGGCGGTGCGCGCTCCACGAACTGGTGGGAGGGAGCCGGGGCGGAGGGGCGGCTCGCCGGCCAAGCAGAGCCCCCAAGTCTGGCTTGCAAAAAGCGGAGGGGCCTGACGGACTGTGTTCCGACAGCAAGCGCGACTTAGCGGCTGGGAGGTCATAAGTTAACAGCTCTGCTCAGAAAGCGGGAAGGCTGGAGGACAAAGGGAAGGAAAGCTGCTGAGCCCCGGGACGACAGAGCTCAGTTTGGTGGGGAACAAAGGCGCTCGCCAGCGCCATCTTCCCCGCCCATCCCCCAGCCAAAATCCCAAAGAGAACCAGTTCCTGCCAGGGAACTTGCTGGCTCCGCGCAAACACCCAACTCTGCGCTTCTGCGGAGCCAAACCTCCGGCAGCGGATCTGACTCCCTCCTGCGGCCACAGGGCCCCTCCTGAAGTGGATCACCTAAGGAGAAGCAAGCTAAGCCTGCCCCTCCTGCCCCTGTGCACCTTGCCTACCCACCCCGCTAAGACGCCAGATCCCCAGCATCACAAGCCTGGCAGTGTGCAAGTAGCCCAGACAGGCCACCCCACCCCACAGTGAATCCCGCCCCTAGGAGAGGGGAAGAGAAGGCACGCACCAGTCTGACTGTGGCCCCAGCGGTGGGCTGGGGGCAGACATCAGGTCTGACTGCAACTCCGCCCACCAACTCCAGTTATACACCACAGCACAGGGGAAGTGCCCTGCAGGTCCTCACCACGCCAGGGACTATCCAAAATGACCAAGCGGAAGAATTCCCCTCAGAAGAATCTCCAGGAAATAACAACAGCTAATGAGCTGATCAAAAAGGATTTAAATAATATAACAGAAAGTGAATTTAGAATAATAGTCATAAAATTAATCGCTGGGCTTGAAAACAGTATAGCTGACAGCAGAGAATCTCTTGCTACAGAGATCAAGGGACTAAGGAACAGTCACGAGGAGCTGAAAAACGCTTTAAACGAAATGAATAACAAAATGGAAACCACCACAGCTCAGATTGAAGAGGCAGAGGAGAGAATAGGTGAACTAGAAGATAAAGTTATGGAAAAAGAGGAAGCTGAGAAAAAGAGAGATAAAAAAATCCAGGAGTATGAGGGGAAAATTAGAGAACTAAGTGATACACTAAAAAGAAATAATATACGCATAATTGGTATCCCAGAGGAGGAAGAGAGAGGGAAAGGTGCTGAAGGGGTACTTGAAGAAATCATAGCTGAGAACTTCCCTGAAGTGGGGAAGGAAAAAGGCATTGAAATCCAAGAGGCACAAAGAACTCCCTTCAGACGTAACTTGAATCGATCTTCTGCACGACATATCATAGTGAAACTGGCAAAATACAAGGATAAAGAGAAAATTCTGAAAGCAGCAAGGGGTAAACGTGCCCTCACATATAAAGGGAGACCTATAAGACTCGTGACTGATCTCTCTTTTGAAACTTGGCAGGCCAGAAAGAGTTGGCACGAGATTTTCAGTTTGCTAGACAGAAAAAATATGCAGCCGAGAATCCTTTATCCAGCAAGCCTGTCATTTAGAATAGAAGGAGAGATAAAGGTCTTCCCAAACAAACAAAAACTGAAGGAATTTGTCACCACTAAACCAGCCCTACAAGAGATCCTAAGGGGGACCCTGTGAGACAAAGTACCAGAGACATCACTACAAGCATAAAACATACAGACATCACAATGACTCTAAACCCATATCTTTCTATAATAACACTGAATGTAAATGGATTAAATGCGCCAACCAAAAGACATAGGGTATCAGAATGGATAAAAAAACAAGACCCATCTATTTGCTGTCTACAAGAGACTCATTTTAGACCTGAGGACACCTTTAGATTGAGAGTGAGGGGATGGAGAACTATTTATCATGCTACTGGAAGCCAAAAGAAAGCTGGAGTAGCCATACTTATATCAGACAAACTAGACTTTAAATTAAAGGCTGTAACAAGAGATGAAGAAGGACATTATATAATAGTGACAGGGTCTATCCATCAGGAAGAGCTAACAATTATAAATGTCTATGCGCCGAATACCGGAGCGCCCAAATATATAAAACAATTACTCATAAACACAAGCAACCTTATCGATAAGAATGTGGTAATTGCAGGGGACTTTAACACCCCACTTACAGAAATGGATAGATCATCTAGACACACGGTCACTAAAGAAACAAGGGCCCTGAATGAGACATTGGATCAGATGGACTTGACAGATCTATTTAGAACTCTGCATCCCAAAGCAACAGAATATACTTTCTTCTCGAGTGCACATGGAACATTCTCCAAGATAGATCATATACTGGGTCACAAAACAGCCCTTCATAAGTTTACAAGAATTGAAATCATACCATGCATACTTTCAGACCACAATGCTATGAAGCTTGAAATCAACCACAGAAAAAAGTCTGGAAAACCTCCAAAAGCATGGAGGTTAAAGAACACCCTACTAACGAATGAGTGGGTCAACCAGGCAATTCGAGAAGAAATTAAAAAATATATGGAAACAAATGAAAATGAAAATACAACAATCCAAACGCTTTGGGACGCAGCGAAGGCAGTCCTGAGAGGAAAATACATTGCAATCCAGGCCTATCTCAAGAAACAAGAAAAATCCCAAATACAAAATCTAACAGCACACCTAAAGGAACTAGAAGCAGAACAGCAAAGGCAGCCTAAACCCAGCAGAAGAAGAGAAATAATAAAGATCAGAGCAGTAATAAACAATATAGAATCTAAAAACACTGTAGAGCAGATCAACGAAACCAAGAGTTGGTTTTTTGAAAAAATAAACAAAATTGACAAACCTCTAGCCAGGCTTCTCAAAAAGAAAAGGGAGATGACCCAAATAGATAAAATCATGAATGAAAATGGAATTTTTACAACCAATCCCTCAGAGATACAAACAATTATCAGGGAATACTATGAAAAATTATATGCCAACAAATTGGACAACCTGGAAGAAATGGACAAATTCCTGAACACCCACACTCTTCCAAAACTCAATCAGGAGGAAATAGAAAGCTTGAACAGACCCATAACCAGCGAAGAAATTGAATCGGTTATCAAAAATCTCCCAACAAATAAGAGTCCAGGACCAGATGGCTTCCCAGGGGAGTTCTACCAGACGTTTAAAGCAGAGATAATACCTATCCTTCTCAAGCTATTCCAAGAAATAGAAAGGGAAGGAAAACTTCCAGACTCATTCTATGAAGCCAGTATTACTTTGATTCCTAAACCAGAC
Organism: Herpailurus yagouaroundi; assembly: GCF_014898765.1. NCBI lineage: Eukaryota > Metazoa > Chordata > Mammalia > Carnivora > Felidae > Herpailurus > Herpailurus yagouaroundi. Next base: position 13,026,036 of record NW_024412415.1, on the reverse strand, counting down.
AGAGACCCAGTAAAAAAAGAGAACTACAGGCCAATACCCCTGATGAATACGGATGCCAAAATTCTCAATAAGATACTAGCAAATCGAATTCAACGGCATATAAAAAGAATTGTTCACCATGATCAAGTGGGATTCACTCCTGGGATGCAGGGCTGGTTCAACATTCGCAAATCAATCAACGTGATACATCACATTAACAAAAAAAAAGAGAAAAACCATATGATCCTGTCAATCGATGCAGAAAAGGCCTTTGACAAAATTCAGCACCCTTTCTTAATAAAAACCCTTGAGAAAGTCGGGATAGAAGGAACATACTTAAAGATCATAAAAGCCATTTATGAAAAGCCCACAGCTAACATCATCCTCAACGGGGAAAAACTGAGAGCTTTTTCCCTGAGATCAGGAACACGACAGGGATGCCCACTCTCACCGCTGTTGTTTAACATAGTGCTGGAAGTTCTAGCATCAGCAATCAGACAACAAAAGGAAATCAAAGGCATCAAAATTGGCAAAGATGAAGTCAAGCTTTCGCTCTTTGCAGATGACATGATATTATACATGGAAAATCCGACAGACTCCACCAAAAGTCTGCTAGAACTGATACATGAATTCAGCAAAGTTTCAGGATACAAAATCAATGTACAGAAATCAGTTGCATTCTTATACACTAACAATGAAGTAACAGAAAGACAAATAAGGAAACTGATCCCATTCACAATTACACCAAGAAGCATAAAATACCTAGGAATAAATCTAACCAAAGATGTAAAGGATCTGTATGCTGAAAACTATAGAAAGCTTATGAAGGTAATTGAAGAAGATTTAAAGAAATGGAAAGTCATTCCCTGCTCATGGATTGGAAGAATAAATATTGTCAAAATGTCAATACTACCCAAAGCTATCTACACATTCAATGCAATCCCAATCAAAATTGCACCAGCATTCTTCTCGAAACTAGAACAAGCAATCCTAAAATTCATATGGAACCACAAAAGGCCCCGAATAGCCAAAGTAATTTTGAAGAAGAAGACCAAAGCAGGAGGCATCACAATCCCAGACTTTAGCCTCTACTACAAAGCTGTCATCATCAAGACAGCATGGTATTGGCACAAACACAGACACATAGACCAATGGAATAGAATAGAAACCCCAGAACTAGACCCACAAACGTATGGCCAACTCATCTTTGACAAAGCAGGAAAGAACATCCAATGGAAAAAAGACAGTCTCTTTAACAAATGGTGCTGGGAGAACTGGACAGCAACATGCAGAAGGTTGAAACTAGACCACTTTCTCACACCATTCACAAAAATAAACTCAAAATGGATAAAGGACCTGAATGTGAGACAGGAAACCATCAAAACCCTAGAGGAGAAAGCAGGAAAAGACCTCTCTGACCTCAGCCGTAGCAATCTCTTACTCGACACATCCCCAAAGGCAAGGGAATTAAAAGCAAAAGTGAATTACTGGGACCTTATGAAGATAAAAAGCTTCTGCACAGCAAAGGAAACAACCAACAAAACGAAAAGGCAACCAACGGAATGGGAAAAGATCTTTGCAAATGACATATCGGACAAAGGGCTAGCATCCAAAATCTATAAAGAGCTCACCAAACTCCACACCCGAAAAGCAAATAACCCAGTGAAGAAATGGGCAGAAAACATGAATAGACACTTCTCTAAAGAAGACATCCGGATGGCCAACAGGCACATGAAAAGATGTTCAGCGTCGCTCCTTATCAGGGAAATACAAATCAAAACCACACTCAGGTATCACCTCACGCCAGTCAGAGTGGCCAAAATGAACACATCAGGAGACTATAGATGCTGGAGAGGATGTGGAGAAACGGGAACCCTCTTGCACTGTTGGTGGGAATGCAAATTGGTGCAGCCACTCTGGAAAGCAGTGTGGAGGTTCCTCAGAAAATTAAAAATAGACCTACCCTATGACCCAGCAATAGCACTGCTAGGAATTTATCCAAGGGACACAGGAGTACTGATGCATAGGGGCACTTGTACCCCAATGTTCATAGCAGCACTCTCAACAATAGCCAAATTATGGAAAGAGCCTAAATGTCCATCAACTGATGAATGGATAAAGAAATTGTGGTTTATATACACTATGGAATACTACGTGGCAATGAGAAAAAATGAAATATGGCCTTTTGTAGCAACGTGGATGGAACTGGAGAGTGTGATGCTAAGTGAAATAAGCCATACAGAGAAAGACAGATACCATATGGTTTCACTCTTATGTGGATCCTGAGAAACTTAACAGGAACCCATGGGGAGAGGAGGAAAAAAAAAAAAAAAGAGGTTAGAGTGGGAGAGAGCCAAAGCATAAGAGACTGTTGAGAACTGAGAGGAAACTGAGGGTTGATGGGGGGTGGGAGGGAGGAGAGGGTGGGTGATGGGTATTGAGGAGGGCACCTTTTGGGATGAGCACTGGGTGTTGTATGGAAACCAATTTGACAATAAATTTCATATTAAAAAAAAAAAAGAAAAAAAAAAGAATACTGTGCACCATGAATGTATGTCTACAACAGAAGTATTTCCATGATATGTTGTCAAATAAAATACAGCTTCAAAAATAAGAATTTATTAATGATTTGTTTCATTAACATATATATATTTGTATTTGTATACACTATGTATCCAGTGTGAATTTAGCTACAAAAATGGTTTAGGTCTAGAAGAATATTCTCCAAAAGTTTAATAGTAGATCTGTCCATATAGTGCAGCTTGACCAAGATGGCCTTAACATTCCATTCAGCTTGACTGAATTTTAGCCGGGTATCTTCCTGACTATAGGCCCCAGAATTCCCTTTTCGTGGAGCGTTTATTTTAGAAATTTGCAATTACAAGTTCTTTTTTCTGCCTTTTGAGGAATGTAAGTCTCCCGGCACCGGGGTGGTTCAGTAGGTTAAACATCCGACTTTTGGTGTCAGCTCAGGTCATGATCTAACGTTTCTTGAGTTTGAGCCCCCACATCAGGCTCTGTGCTGACGGCATGGAGCCTACTTAGGATTCTGTCTCCCTCTGTCTCTGCCCCTCTCCTGCTTGTTCTCTCTCCCTCTCTCAAAATAAAATAAACATTTAAAAAAAGGGGGGGGGATGTCTCCTGGCTTCTTGTAAATTTTATGACCTAGGAATATCTTTCTCAAGAACTTGGAAATTTCCCCTTTGAAATGTGGTAATCAAGGAAGGTAGACACCCTATCTTTCTGCTTCTGTGGGAGGACAGGATCCTAGCTTCTGTAATGTCCAATTAGCAGACCCAGATGGCCTTTTCACACTGACAAACCTCCCCTTTAACACATCCAGTACTTTCCTACAGCTCACCTCACTGCTTAAAAACTCTCTTGACTTTTGTTTCAACAAAGTTTTTTTTTAATGTTTTTTGTTTGTTTGTTTTTTGTTTTGTTTTACGTTTATTTTTGAGACAGAGAGAGACAGAGCATGAACGGGGGAGGGGCAGACAGAGAGGGAGACACAGAATCAGAAGCAAGTTCCAGGCTCTGAGCCATCAGCCCAGAGCCCGACGCGGGGCTCGAACTCATGGTCTGTGAGATCATGACCTGAGTTGAAGTCGGACGCTTAACCGACCGAGCCACCCAGGCGCCCCTCAACAAAGTTTAATACAAATTCCTGGTTACTGTAATAGTCTTGACCCCTGTTGCAAGTCTTGAATAGTTTTCCTTATTTAATTCTGTATTATGCAGGTTTTTTTTTCTTTGACAGACTTCAGATATATATAGATCTATCTATATATCTATCTAGATCTATATATAGGTATATAACTACTGTAATTTTAAAAATGTTATAAATATCATATAGTATCATTTGGAGCAACCAAAAAGTCTCAAAACAGAAAGAAGAAGCATAAAAACTCTCATTATTGGTGACATTGCCATTGGAATTCACCAGAAAACATTTATTTGCCTTTTAACATGTTTGTTTCATTCTTCCATTGGTGTAGCATTTGTGCACCTAGAAAATACATGTTTTCTCTTATAGATTCCTCTAGTATTTACTCTCCATACTCCTCCTAGCAATTACTCCCCCTCTCAGCATCCCCTTTTTCTTGTGTTTTTGTTTCATCTTGCAATTGAAATTGTCCCTTGACAAATACGATAAACCATAATGCCTTGCCTATGTGATATTTAATTTGACAAAAAAAAAATCTAGTCTTGTGATACATATCCTAAAAAGGATGAATGATAGTAAGTTTTGTGCATTCTTTTACTAGAATTCTAACCTTTAAATCTAACCCCCAATCTCAATTGCTTCATACAGATTCTTTTTCCTAAACAATGAAATCTTTATATCTCCCACCAGTCATAAAAACATATTCCAATTATCACTTTTCTTCCCCGGTCCATGTCGCTCACTTTGTGGTTGATAATACTGCAAATCAAACAGCAATCAGAATAATGATCTGCCACCGGTCGGAGTCATAGTTGGTGCTATGTATTGTCAAAGATTGTTCACACTAATCAACTAATAATGACATTGCTGCTTCCATCATGCTAAACAAAATTCCCTCAGTTGTGCAACACAATTACTACTAATAACCTCTGAAACCTTTGCGTGCTTAAGAAGACTGTTTTAGAGATCATCTGGAGACTTATCAGAGAATAAACCAGGGAAGACAGAATCTACCAGATGGAGATTACTCTTTAGTAATTAACTAGACATTGCTCCTTTGGGTCCATAACATTTTCTAACATCATGAGGCATTTCCTTTAGCATAATGATGCGTCTATATTAATATATTAGATCGGGAGCAGCTAGGAGGTAGTGTTAAATATTAAACATTTCGTACATGAATTATATTATTAATAACCTTTCTTTAGTTTAAAAAAAGTATGCTAACGTGACAGTCAATAAACAAATTTAGAGGCATTAATATTAAAGGAGAACCAATGAATTCAGACTCATGACAAAATAGGTATTTGTTCATTTCTCAAGAGAGGCATACCTTCATGATTATTAATATAGTGGTTAGAGATTTACTTTGAAATGGAAAAGCTGAAAATACCTTGAGCAGAGTTAAAACAATGAGTCACAGGTTCAAAGCATTGGAATTCACCACCTTAGGGAACTGTTCTCTTCCCATGTGGGTGCCAGGCTGCTCGGAGGTATGCAGTTAGATGACAAATGAGCCGTGACATCTTCTATGACACAGACATTGTACATCTTGTTTCAGGAAACATTTAAGAGGAGGAGGGGGACTCTTTCAGAGGTGGTGAGAGTTTCATTAGGTTAAAGAAGCCATCCTTCCATTTGTCACTGTTAAAATTTGTGGTGAAAAGCGTAAAAACACATTTAGGTTCAAGCTGAATGATTTCTGACAGGCTGACAGACAGCTGCGTTTTGCTGGTTTTGAAATGCAGATTTAGGGCAGTACAGTGTGGTGTCATTATTTCAGACCTTCTAAGGCATTTTGTCTAAGTGACAGCTGGTTGCTTCAAGGTCATTTTACTAATAGCCTAAGGTTAGGGCCTCAGTAACACATTAAGCTTTGCAGTATTAATTAACCCTTTAATACTGGCAAGGAATTTGCATATATCCTAATCACAATTACTTGGAATATTTTATAGGAATTTCTGATTTAATTGTCAAAAGTATTCCACAAGGGGATAATTAAGACTTAAGCAAACCTGCCACAAAGAAAACCACATTAGGGATGATGGAAAAGTGTTTGAAACATACCTGTTTCAGCAAAAGTATTCACCGGACACCAGACACTAGTAATTGAATTGCTGCATTTCACTTCTTTACAGGAACCATGAAGGGACTCATGATATATTCCCTAGAGACTAGAAACTGAGCCTTGGCAATTTTATGTAGTTTGTCCTAGGACCTTGCAGGTGTGAGTGTGGTCCTTGGGCCAGAGGCATGAGCATCACCTGATAGCTTGTTGGAAGTGCAGAATCTCAGGAAACCCCCACAAACCTCCTGAGGCAAACTCATTTGAACAAGATTACCAAGTGATTGGTAGTGACAGGCACTCCCCTGGGACACAAAGCTGGTAAGTGATGGATCCAGTTTGTTTTAGCACATCAGAATCCTGTTCTCTTTACAGTAAGTCAGCATGCCATTTGTCACATGTTTTATTGTTCTTTTTTTTTTTATTTGTTTTGTTTCATTTTTATGAAATTGTTATAAAGTGAGGCATGAACTGGACTTGAAGCCCTTATGCAGGGTGAAGACTAGTTCAATTTTAGATCTTTTCAGGTCCTTTTCCTTTCTCCACTCCCAAATGTTGATGCTAGAGGTCTATGCAATTAGTGAAAAACAGAGTTAGACTAGGGAACTAGAGGTTTAAAATATAGCTGTACCAAGTGATTTGCATGTTAAGTTTGTTATACACAGGTCTGAGTCTGTGTGGAGCAGGGCCACAATTATAAAGGAATAGAGATTAAATGCTGGTGTTGATACTTCAATGTACCATTGAATGGGATGCAGGACATATTTGGGATTTGAAACCATTGAAAATTTTCTTAAAATTCCACAGATCTTACTGTGTGCTTCTTTTTTTCTTACCAGTCATGGTATCTTTCTTTTTCTTCTTCCTTCCCCTTCCCTCTCTCCCTAATTCTGGTTTATTTGCTTATAAATTTGAGAAACATTCTCCATTCCTATTTACATGCAGGCCCTGAGAGTTTAGCTCTCCAACACGGAGAGATGTTAAGAGCTGTTAAGAGTCAGCCTTATGGAAGGTAGGTACTTTTAAATTGTGACTATCACATAAAAAAAATACATAAAGCAATGAAACACTTTGCACAATATCATTTTTAGAAAATGTTATTCATTATACATAAGTGTGAGTTAAAAAATACCTGGAACGAGGCACCTGGATGGCTCAGTCACTTAGGTGTCCAACTTTGGCTTAGGTCATGATCTCACAGTTCATGGGTTCGAGCCCTGTGTTGGGCTCTGTGCTGACAGCTCAGAGCCTGGAGCCTGCTTCGGATTCTGTGTCTTCCTTTCTCTCTCCGCCCCTCCCCGGCTTACATTCCGTCTCTATCTCTGAAAAATGAATAAGTGTTAAAAAAAAAATACCTGGACAGGGGCACCTGGGTGACTCAGTTGGTTAAGTGTCCAACTCTTGATTTTGGCTCAGGTCATGATCTCACAGTCATGAGATAGATTTCCGCATCTCTCTGCACTGGGCGTAGAGCCTGTTTAAAATTCTCTCTCTCCCCTTTCCTCTGCCCCTCTCCCACTCTGTCTCTCGGTCTCAAAAAAAAAAAAAAAAAAAAAAAAAAGAAAAAGAAAAAGAAAAAAGAAAAAAATCTGGACAGCCATTATTCCCAACATTCTAATTATTTGACTCTCAATATATTTTTAACAAAAAAAAAAAAACAAACCCTTATTTTTCTTGGGGAACCTAGGTAGTTCAGTCAGTTGAGCATCACAGTTTTGCTCAGGTCATGATCTCATGGTTCGTGAGTTCAAGCACCACATCAGGCTTGCTGCTGTCAGCACAGATCCTCTGTCTCCCTCTCTCTCTGCCCCTCCCCTGCTTGTGCTCTTACTGTCAAGAATAAGTAAACATTTAAAAATATATTATTTTTGGGGGGGACCTGGGTGGCTTGGTTGGTGAAGCATCCAACTTCGGCTCAGGCCATGATCTCATGGTTCATGGGTTCAAGCCCCACGTTGGGCTCTGTGCTGACATCTGGAAGCCTGGAGCCTACTTTGAGTTCTGTGACTCCCCCTCTCGCTGCCCCTCCCCCACTCACACTCTGTTTCTTTCTCTCTCTCTCTCTCTTAAAAATAAACATTAAAAACATAATACAAATTTAAAAAATTAAAAAATTATTTTTCTTAAATGGAGTAAATGACCTGTCACTTTGTGTTGCAGCCAAAACATGATTAGGTGCTACATCTGTATTATTTTTTAAAAACACAATTCAGCTATTCTTTTTTTAAAAAGTTCCCATTTTTATGATGTTGTGGACTGAAGATTTGTTTCTCCCCCTACCTCAATTCACAGTTGAAATCCTAACTCCCAAGGTTATGGTGGTAAGAGGTTAGGCCTTTGAGAGGTGATTAAGTCACAGGATAGAGTTCTCATGAATGGGATTAGTGCCCTTATAGAAGATACAGCATAAAGATGGTCATCCATGAAGAAGGGGGCAGGTTCTTACCAGCCAATGAGTCTGCCCTCATCTTGCTCTTAGATTTCCCAGGCTCCAAACTGTAAGAAATTACATTTCTGTTATTTTTTTTTAAATTTTTTTTCAACGTTTATTTATTTTTGGGACAGAGAGAGACAGAGCATGAACGGGGGAGGGGCAGAGAGAGAGGGAGACACAGAATCGGAAACAGGCTCCAGGCTCTGAGCCATCAACCCAGAGCCCGACACGAGGCTCGAACTCACGGACCGCGAGATCGTGACCTGGCTGAAGTCGGACGCTTAACCGACTGCGCCACCCAGGCGCCCCACATTTCTGTTATTTATACGCCTATGGTATTTTTGCTGTAGCAGAGCCCAAAGGGACTAGGCAGAAGTCGTGTCTTATCCTGTTATCTCAATAACTCCATGGAATGATTATTTTTATAATTAAACCGTATTGGATTCCTAGCTCAGGTACATTCAAAAGGACAAAACAGCCATCACAAATTTAAACCCAAAGTATATCTGATATCTTTTCTATTTTTCTCATCTGTACAAGCTTCCTGGCTTTTCTCTCTCTGAAGACTGCCCGTTTCCTCAGGCCCACCTGAAATCCACCTGGTCTTTCCCACTAAAACTGTCCTTCATGCAAGTGCTTAGTTGACCTTTCTTTACAATTTGCTGCTTTCTAACACTGATTTTTTTTTACACTTGATTATGTTTTACTTATTTTTTTTTTTCCTAAGAAGGTACTAAATCCTTTAAGAGCAGAAACCTCAAACCTCTTTTGGTCACTCACATTGCTGTGTATGGGGCTGGAAACTCAGAGCCTACAGGTGCTTATTGAAAAGGAACATTTCTCTAAGCCATAAGAGGTTTATACAGAGAAAGTAAGTTCTTTCATCATATGATTATTCAGAAAACAGTGACATCTGTCTTGTTGTCCTTTGTTACCAGGGACTTAGAACATCCATTAAAAATGGTTATTAACAGCTTGAGATATTGGGAAAATGCCCTGATCAGGTAATATAGAGAAAAGGAATAGAATTATGGCTTTACTTCTTACCAGCTCCATGGCTTGAACGAGTTTCTTAATGTTTCCAAGTCTCAAATGCATTATATACAATGGTGCTACCTATATGTGGGCTTTTCTGATGTAAAATGAAAAGATACATGAAAAATTGCTTAGTGTAATGTAAAAAGTGGGCACTCAATGAATATTTTTGTCAAACTGTGTGAATGCATTATCTGTATTCAAGTCCAGTGAATACTGTAAAATATACCTTAATCATAAGTGAAATGTCCAGGTGAGGTTGGAAAAACCTAGTAGGTGCTGTTTATTTAATTGCATGAGTCAGGCAGTGTTAGATAATTTAATAATGCTTCTTTTAACTTAAAAAAATATTTGAGTCTTCATAGCAATATTATGAAGTACTAATAGTTAACTTAATTTTACAGATGAGGAATTGAGAGTTTAAATAACTTGCTCAAGGCCACAAACCTAATGGATTTAATCATGCAAGACTTATGGTGTTTAAACATAAAAGCAATTTTATTTCTGTTTCCTCCTGTCCCTTTAAAGTATCTTGGTGGACATAGCCCTCCCACTGCCCCAGGAGAAAAACTTGGACAGAAATGAGACTTTTTTTTTTTTTTTTGTCGCTGGTGGTTAGTAGATACTCCAGGTCAATTTGTTTCACAAACAATTAGGTTTATTAATTAAAAATGCCCTCTTTCATATAATCATCAAAGCTTCCAACTTGATCAAAGGTAAAGCTTCTTTCTACCGTCTCTGGCTACAGCCAGTTACCGTGAGAAAGGGGCTGTGGTCATCTCCATCTCCCTTGTTCACTTCCTTTACTATCATTTAGGTGCAATTTGAACCCCTTCAGGATTGTAAGAAATGAATTAAAGAAAGAACATTAAATGGTAGAGGAGAATTATTTTTTGACCGGTACTGTTGTAAATAGGCTTTCTGCTCTCTAGCTTGTGCAGTGTTGAAAGTTCCTTTTTTGGTCTGATACTTCCATGGAGCCTTTAGAGATCACCTCTACCACTCCCATATGTCATTGTCGAGGTTTTGTTCCCTACAGTTTCCTAAATCTGGTCAAATACATCCTGTTCTGGAGTCACTGATTGTTTTCTCATCCCCTAGGAATCTAGTCACTTAACTCATTATGAGCTGTGCCAGCTGTATGTTGTGTAGGCTCATCCTAGCACATCAGCAACTCTCCTTCACATGATCATCAAAGCTGCTAGCTAGTCCATTCCTATGCTGCAGGCTCCCTAGGCAGGAGGAAGACCCTAATTTAATGTTTACTACAAGTACTTGGATATTTATCAAACTCTTGGAATAATCCTGTTAAAGACTTTTCTCACTATGCTTACAGTGAAAGACAGGTACCTATTCCGACCTCTTCCGTGCGTGTGTGTGTGCGTGCGTGTGTGCGCACATTTATGTGTATGTATGTATGAGGTGATTTAGGGGGAGGGGGGATTTAACAGTATATCAGCAGCTTTATCCAAAATTATCTTGACAAACATCCCTTATACTACTCGCTGTACCACATCCGGTCTACAACATCACAACACTTTTGTAATCTTAAAAGCTTCATAAAAGCAGCTAAGCTATTTTAGGCTAAGTCTTTGCAAAATGTATGTATGGTTGATCACTTCCTTTGAAAAGGAAAAAGTAAGGCATGGAGTTTAAATTGAACCCATATGTGTCCGTGGCCATGCACTTTCCACTTCATAGAGGAAATTAGGTCAAAGGATACTTTGAGTTAATTACTCAGTTAAGTTTCAAAGTATTTCTGAAATATATGTATCATTTAGCCAGTTGGAGAAAGCAATAATGATTCCTTTTTGTATCTTCTTTTGTCATATCCAATTATACTTACTTATTTTCAGCCTCATTATACAACTAAAAACAATACATTTTTCAACGAGATTAATGACAGGAATTGCAGAAATGGTATCTCCCAAAACACAAGATTTCAGAAGTGTGAGAACATCAAAAGACAAAACCCATAGGACTAGTAAATTAGATAATAACAGGAAAATGGGCAGCATTCTTGAGAATGTGCTATGGATAAATCCACAGCTATGTCAGAAAGAAAATAGAGAAAGAAAAAAAAAGTAAAAGAAAATATACAGTGATGCACTTAGGATAGATTTTTAAACTGTTAAGAAAAGGTTTCTTTCATTCTTATGTAATTTAATATGGCAGATGCCAGGGGCATTAAGAATGAATAATGGTATAACAATTTCACTAGAACTTCTGAAAGCTGCCAGTTTACAAAGACAGAAGGTAGAAGAATGGATAAAATAAATAAGGAGTATTAGAAGGAGAGGAAGAGAGACTGACATTTTTGTACACTTGTGCATAATCAAGAAGGAATAATGGCACCACTTAAACTTCAGAAATTCCGAGAATTGGATCCCATTTAGTCCAGAACATCTTTGGTAGTTCTACTCCTCCATTTCCTTTGGCATGCTTAAATCATTCACTGTCTGGAACTAAGCAAATGAAGAAAGCTCCGTTTCTATTTCTATTACAGTTTTGGAATCATGGCATTGAACATTTCTTCAAGAGGTATTTTTTAAAATTCTTTTCCACTCATCATCTTTATTACGCTGGTTACAAGAGATTTATATATAAGACCTACCCTCCATTTTCATAAGTGAGATCACATTTTAAAATTATTCATATAGAGCAGATTCATATTTTTATAGTTCTTCATTTACAAAAAAAATTATATTTGTTTATTTTTTAAATAATTTTTGAGTATAGTTGATATACAATGTTACATTAGTTTCAGGTGTGCAACATACTGATTCAACAAGGTTATACATTGTGTATGCTATGCTCCCCACAAGTGTAGCTGCATTTGTTACCATACAGTGGCTTTAACACATCCTTGACTATATTCCCTATGCAGTGTCTTTTATTCCCATGACTTATTCATTTCATAGCTGGAAGCCTGTATACCCCATTCCTCTTCACCCATTTTACCCATCCTCTCATGCCTTTCCCTCAGGCAACCATCAGTTTGTTCTTTGATTCTGTTTTCTGATGGTTTATTCTTTTTTTTTTTTTTTTTTGGTTCCACATATTGTTGAAATCATATGGTACTTGTCTTTCTCAATCTGATTTATTTCACTTAGCATAATACCCTCTAGGTCCATCCATATTGTTGCAAATAACATGGTCTCATCCTTTTTATGGCTCGTTCTTTGTGTGTGTGTATATATATATAATATATTAATATATATATTATATCATATACAATAATATAATGTATTATATATGATATAATAGTATATAATAATATATGTTATATATAATTTATAAATATATAAATATATTAATTTCTACAATGTTCTTCACACTGCCAACCATAATTTTTGTTTATAATCAGTGGCTTCTAATATGGGCAGGGAAAGCAGATTAACAAATAGCTGATATTTTATAGCATTTTTTTTTACTTTTTAACATTTTCCTGGTACAGTGTCTCGGGTTTTTCAAATCTTTTTTTAAAAATTAGTAGACTTTAGGTTTCAGAGGTCTTAGGTTTAGAAAAAAACTGAGCAGATAACAATATTTCCCATGTACCTTCTCTCTTTGTGCTGAGAATTTCCCCTATTATTAATGCCTTGCATTAATATGTTGTATTTGTTAGAATTGATGAGCCAATATTTGTACATTATTATTAACTAAAGTCTGTAGTTTACATTAGGATTTACTTTTCATGGTGTACAGTACCATGAGTTTTGGCAAATGCCTAATATCTTGTAGCCACCATTATAAAGAATATAGATGGGGGGCGCCTGGGTGGCTCAGTCAGTTAAGCGGCCGACTTCAGCTCAGGTCATGATTTTGCGGTCCTTGAGTTCGAGCCCCGCGTCGGGCTCTGTGCTGACAGCTCAGAGCCTGGAGCCTGTTTCAGATTCTGTGTCTCCCTCTCTCTGACCCTCCCCCATTCATGCTCTGTCTCTCTCTGTCTCAAAAATAAATAAATGTTAAAAAAAATTAAAAAAAAAGAATATAGATGGTGTCATATAGAATAGTTTCACTGTCCTAAAAACACCCCTTACTCCACTATTAATCTCTCTCCTCATACCATAGAACCCTGGAAACCACTTATCTTTATATCTCTACAGTTTTAGCATTTAGCATTTTCCAGAATTCTACACAGTTGAACTCATACAGTGTGTATCTTTTTCTGACTAGCTTCTTTCACTTAGTACAATGGATTGAAGTTTTCTCTACCTCTTTTGGTAGACTGATAGCTTATTTCCTTTTATTCCTGAATAATATTTTATTTCATGGATTCAACGGTGTGTTTATCCATTTAACTTTTAAAGAACGTCTTGGTTGTTTACAGCATTGAGCAATTAGGAATATATCTGCTATAGAAAATTGTGTGCAGGTATTTTTATAGACATAAGGTTTCAACTCATTTGGATAAATATTTAGGAACACAATTACTAGAGTATATGGTAAGCCTATTTAGCTTTGCAAGAAAATGCCAAACTTCATTCAACATGGCTATACCATTTTGTGTGTCCACCAACAATGGATGAAAGTTCCTGTTGCTATACATCCTCTACAGCATATAAAGTTGTCAGTGTTTTGCTTTTTATCTATCCTAAAATGTGTGTAATAGTATCACATTATTGTTTTAATTTTTGATTTCCTAATGACATATGATATTAAACAATTTTTTTGTATTCTTATTTGCCATTTGTTTAGTTTCTTTGATGAGGTATCTGTTCAGAATTTTTGCTTGTTTTGTAAAACCACTTTATTGGGGTTTGATGTCAGTGCATGGCTTTACTGGTGAAGTCTACCAAACAATGAAAGAAGAATGAATACTCATACTTCCCAAACTCTTCCAAAAAAAACTCTTTCAAATTCATTTTACCAGGCCAGCATTACCCTAATATGAAAATCAGACAAGGATGCTAGAAGAAAAGACATGACAAGCCAATATCCCTGAAGAACACAAATTTAATGATCCTCAAAAAAAAAAAAAAATTAGCAAACTGAATTCAACACCGCATTAAAAGGATCATACACCTTTATCAAGTGGGATTTATTCCACACATGCAAGGATGGTTTAATAGCCAAAAATCAATCAATGAGATACATGACTTCAACAAAATGAAGGGTAAAAACTATATGATCATCTCATTAGAGATGCACAAAAAGCATTTGACAAAGTTTAACATACATCAACAATAAAAATTCTCAACAAAATAAAGGCCAAGAGAAGCCCACAGCTACCATCAGATTTGGTGGTTAAAAGTTGAAGTTCTTCTTCAAGATCAGAAACAAGACAAGGATGCCCACTCACCATTTTTATTCAACTTGTATTTCAATCCTAGATGAAGCAATCAGGCAAGAAAAAGTAATAAAAAAATCCAAATCAAAAAAGAAAGAGTAAAACTATCAACTATTTTCAGCTGATATGATATTATATATTATATAGAAAACACTAAAGGCTCCACAAAAAAACTGTTAGAAGTAATCAATAAATTCAGTTAAATTGTAGGATACAAAGTCAATATTCAAAATTCTGTTTCTAAAAAAATATGTTTCTATATAATAATAAACTATGAAAGAAAGAAATTAAGAAAACAATCACATTGACAAGTACATCAAAAAGAATAAAATACCTTGGAATAAATGTAAGTAAAAAGGTGAAAGAGCTATACCCTGAAGAACATAAGACATTAATGAAAGAAGTTTAAAAAAACATAAATGAATGGAAAGATATTCACTGCTCACAAATTGGAAGAACAAATATTGTTAAAATATTCATACTATACAAAGCAATGTACAGATTCAGTAAATCCCTATCAAAATACCAATGTCATTTTGCACAGAAATGGAATAAAAAATAATAAAATTTGTATGGAATCATAAATGACCCCAAATAGCCAAAGTGATCTTGAAAATCACAGTCCTGATTTTCAGCCATACTACAAAGCTATGGTAATCAGAACAATATGGTACCAACACACATAGATGAATGGAACCAAAGAGAGAGCCCAGAAATAAACGTGTGTTCATATAGTCTACAACAAATGAGGTAAGAACATACAATGAGAAAAAGACAGTCCAGTCTCTTCAATACGTGGTGTTGGGAAAACTGGGCCACTACATGCAAAAGAATGAAACCAAACCAGTATCTTATACTATTAACAAAAATAAACTCAAAATGATTGAAATATTTGAATATAAGACCTGAAACCATAAATCTCTTAGACGAAAACATAGGTGCTAAGCCCCTTGACATTGATCTTGGCAATGATTTTTTTTTTGCAATTGACATCCAAAGCCAAGGTGTCAAAAGCAAAACTAAATAAGTGATATTACATCAAACTAAAATGCTTCTGCACAGCAAAGGAAGCCATCATCAACATCAACAGCACACAACAACAAAAAAGAAAACATAAACAAAATGAAAAGGCAGCCCATGAAATGGGAGAATTATAAACCATCTATATGATAAGGAGTTAATATCTAAAAGTATAAAGAACTCATATGTTCATCTATTCTGTTTCTTAAATCGCACATGAGTGAAATCATTTGGTATTTGTCTTTTTCTGAGTGACTTATTTTGCTTAGTATAATACACTGTAGCTCTATCCACATCATGGCACATGGCAAAACTTCATTTTTCTGATGGCTGAATACTAATCCATTGTGTATGTGTGTGTGTGTGTGTGTGTGTATACATATGTATATACACATGTATATGTATATATACACACATATGTATGTGTGTGTGTGTGTATATATATATATGTTTATGTATATATACACATACACACACACACACACATAATCTTTATCCACTCATCAGTCAATGGACATTGGGCTCTGTACACAGTATGGGTATTGTTAATTATACTTCTATAAACATGTGTCCCTTTGAATCTGTATTTTTGTATGCTTCTGTAAACATCTAGAAGTGCAATTGCTAAATCATAGAGTAGTTCTATTTTTTACTTTTAAGGAAACTCCATACTGTTTTCCACAGTGGCTATACCAGTTTGCATTCCCACCAACAGTGTAAGAGGGTTCTGCTTTCTCCACATCCCATTCTTGCCAACACCTGTTGTTTCCTATGTTGTTAATTTTAGCTATTATGAATGAATATCTCAATGTAGTTTTGATTTGTATTTTCTTGATGATTTGTATTTCAAGTACTGAGTTTTATATGTTCTTTATAGATTTTGTATACTAACTTTATCAGATATGTCATTTGCAAATATCTTCTCCCATTCCACAGGCTGCCTTTTAGTTTTGTTGATTTTTTTCTTTGCTGTGCAGACTTTTATCATGATGAAGTCCCAATAGTTTATTTTTGCTTTTGTTTCCCTTGATTATTATACTGTATGTTAACCAATGGAATTTATATAAAAACTTGAAAAAATTTGAAAAAATAAAAGAATATCACTTAAATCTATACAATATCATTATATACCACACTAATCTTCAAGAACTTCGAGAAAATTGTAAGATGATATGACTTAAAATAAAACATGGAAATTATTTCTACAATATTGAGTATTCCAGATTAGAATTTGCTGGAATGACTAAGCTGCATAAATTTTTTTCCATGTTCTAAAATAAAATAAAATAAAATAAAATAAAATAAAATAAAATAAAATAAAATAATAAAATACTCATATAAATCAATAGCAGAAAAGCAACCCATCTGATTAAAAAATGGGCAGAGGACCTGAACATACATTATTCTGAAACAGGCATACAGATTGCCAACAGGTACATGAAAAGGTGCTCACATATATAATCATCATGGAAATGTATATCAAAACCACAATGAGATATCACTATACAACTGTTAAAATGACTATTATCAAGAAGACAAGAGATAACAAGTATTGGCATGGATATAAAGAAAAAGAAAACCTTGTGTACTGTTGGTGGGATTGTAAATGGGTTCACTCACGATGAAAACAGTATATAGTTTCTAAAAAGTATAAAAATTATAACTACAATATGATCCACCATTTCCGCCTACGGGTATTTATCTGAAAATAACAAAAACACTGATTTGAAAAGATGTATGCACTCTCATGTTCATTGCATCATTATTTACAATGGTGAAGAGATGGAAGCAACATTAGTATCCACTGATGGAAGAATAGATAAATAAAATGGATGGGGAAAATATATAAATACACACACACACACACACACACACACACACACACACACACAGTGCAGTATTATTCAGCCATAATAAAGAATGAAATCTTGCCATTCGTGACAACATAATGACTTTGAGGACACTATGTTTAGTGAAATAAGTCAGAGAAAGACAAATATCATATGATCTGACTTATATGTAGCATCTAAAAAAGAAAAAATGATAAGCTCATAGACACAGAGAACAGAATGTGCTGACAGCACAGAGCCTGCTTGGTATTCTCTCTCTCCTTCTCTCTCTGCCCCTCCCCTGCTCATGCTCTCTGTCACTCTCAAAATAAATAAATAAATAAATTTAAACAAGTGGATGAAGGGGGTCAAAAGTATAAACTTCTGGTTATAAAATAAAGAAGTCACAGGTATATAATATATAGCATGGTGACTACAGTTAATAATACTGTGTTGTATATTTGAAAGTTGCTAAGAGATTGAATCTTGTAAGTTATTATCACAAGAAAAAATATTTTATAACTATGTATGGTAACAGATGCCAAATAGACTTATTGTGATCATTTCACAGTATACACAAATATGCAATCATTGTACCTGAAACTAATATAATGTTATATGTCAATTATATGTCAATAAAAATAAACAATGAGATATCAACTCATACTGTCAGAATGGCTAAAATAAAAAAGACAAGATATAACAAGTGTTGGTGAGAATGTGGAGAAAAAGGAATCCTCATGCAGTACTGGTGGGAATGCAAATTGGTATAGCCATCGTGGAAGACACTCTGGATGTTCCTCAAAAATTTAAAAAATACCATATGATTCAATAATTCCATGAGTGGCTATTTACCCAAAGGAAGTAAAAACACTAATTTGAAAAGATATATGCACCCTATGCTTATTGAAGCATTATTTACAATAGCCAAAATATGGAAGTCCATCAATAGGTGACTGGATAAGGAAGATGTGATGTGTGTATCTCTCCTTCTCTCTATATAGATACAGATATAGATATAGATATAGATATATGACCAAGTTGCACACCTGGAACTAATATAATATTGTATGACAACTATATTCAAAATCTTTTCAAAATATATTTATACAGCTATATAAATATTTATACAGTTACATGCACACACACATACGTATACACATATACATATAGTGTTACTATACCCTGCAGTAATTAATATTTTAAATATCAATCCTCAGAGATCAAACAAATTGACTTTTCTTGATAACTTGCTTCTTTATTTAGAAAATTTACCTCTGTGGAACTCTTCATTCCTTGATGAAAAATAAATCAATATTCATATATGTATATATATCTGATATAACAGATAGCAGCCTAGAACAGTGAAGTGTAGAACAATTAACCCTATGTGCTTTTGATAGCTTTTATTAGAGTGTGTCATTAGGATAATTTTATTTGTAAGCCAAATTTGTGTAAAGTTGATGAGACGCTTTTACCTCACGTAAGAAATACTGATGGAGGATACCTTTACGTCTGGCTTAGTCAGTGGAATATTAGTTGGAAATGCTTTTCTCTCTAATGATAGAAACACCAAAACATAATGGCTTCAGCAAGATAAAGGTTGTATTTTATTCCCATTATGATGTTTCTTGCTGTAAAATGGCTTCTCTATCTCAAGTATTGCATAACTTATCCAGTCAGGAAAAGGAACAAGTCGAAATAAAAGGGTACATTACATGTGGATCTGTTTCCCTGTTAAAAAGTTTTCCTGGATGCCTCACCCATTCAACCCTTCTACTTACACCTCACTTGCCACAAAATATAGCACAGTCTCACATCTGTAAGGGATGCTGGAAAATGTAGGATTTTTTTAGTTCATTACACTGATGATTCCAATGAAATCAGAGTCCTATTAGTAGGGAAGAATGGATATTATGCATGCAACTAGAGGTTTCCAGCACAAGAAGCTTCTCTCCCTACTCTCTTACCCTCAGTGTCTCAGCTTGTCCTTGACCTGACTCCCTTCATTTTTGCTAATTCACTCTAACACTACCAAAAATTAATTACATCCAGACTTAAGAATATTCAGAGACTGAAAGAACTGTTTTCTTTGGTCATATGTTCTTTGGTGTGAAGAACAATTTCCCAGATGCCCCTACCCTTACAGGTCTTTGATTTGTTGACTAGACTAGGCCATAAACACATTCTTAAACTAATCTCCTCCAAAGGTTGTGTTATTGTCATAATTTATCTAGAATTATCATGATTCACAAAATCTAAATTCTTATATCAAATAAGAATTGAGGAATATTTTCTGGATATGTATCCAAAAATATTTGCGACAGTGTTACTGTACCATGCAGTAAATAATATTCTAAATATCAGCCATCAGAGTTAAAAAAAATTGAGTTTTCCTTGATAACTTGCTCTTTATTTAGAAAATTTATCTTGTGGAACTCTTCATTCCCTGATGAAAAATAAATCAATCACTCCCATATGCTGGTCATAAAACTCTTTCATATTTTCTCGCAAGGTTGTATTTGTGGATATGGCAAATGGGACATTTGGTTTTGTCTCCTCAAGAGGGTCATCTTGAGAATGAAGCACGATTACTCATCCTGAATGGCTGCCTTTACTGTTATAGATTGTGCTACTCATTCTGAGCATTTAGGTTAGTGAAATATGGATAATAATTGGTTTTTGCCAGAATAACAATAATATTATATATCATTGATTGAGCACTTAGTAACAATCTTACATACATTATTACATTTAATTTGCATTATAGGCATATGAGATATAAAATGCTTTTTACTACTTCAGAAAATTTAAGTAACTTGGCCTAAGTCAATCACACAGGAGGTAGCAAGTCAATATTTGAATCCAGTCTTTTTATTTATTTATTTATTTTTATTTTTTTAATATGAAATTTATTGTCAAATTGGTTTCCATACAACACCCAGTGCTCATCCCAACAGGTGCCCTCCTCAATGCCCATCCCCCACTGTCCCCTCCCTCCCACCCCCCATCAACCCTCAGTTTATTCTCACTTTTCAAGAGTCTCTTATGGTTTGGCTCCCTCCATCTCTAACTTTTTTTTTCCTTCCCCTCCCCCATGGTCTTCTGATAAGTTTCTCAGTATCCACATCAGAGTGAAATGTATGGTATCTGTCTTTCTCTCTATGACTTATGTCACTTAGCATAACACTCTCCAGTTCCATCCACATTGCTACAAAAGACCATGTTCCATTCTTTCTCATTGCCAAATAGTATTCCATTGTGTATATAAACCACACTTTCTTTAGCTATTCATCCAGTCTTGATGCCATATGTTTTTGTGTTCTTTACAAGCTTGATATACTCCTCCTTCCTTTATGAAAGGTATTTTTTGATGCTCA
Organism: Herpailurus yagouaroundi; assembly: GCF_014898765.1. Taxonomy (NCBI): domain Eukaryota; kingdom Metazoa; phylum Chordata; class Mammalia; order Carnivora; family Felidae; genus Herpailurus; species Herpailurus yagouaroundi. The sequence continues at coordinate 13,005,334 of NW_024412415.1, read as the reverse complement.
ATAAGGAAGCCAGACTGCACTACATTTATCCAAGCAACAGAGTTCTCATTTAAAGAGAGATGTTACTTAGTACAAAGCAGCAAACACTAGGTTTTGATTGATGGCAATTATGTACTAATCTTATTTTGCTTCTTCTAATCTGTTCCCTCTCTTTTGATGATGGTATGCTTAAAATAAAAACTCCTTGTAGGTAAACTTAGTAGAAGACAACTTACACCTCCAGTAGTGTGGACTTGGAAAGACATATCAAAGAAATAACTTTTCTAGTGCAGAATCAGACTTTGGGTAGAATAAGAATATCAAAAGCTCAGCTACTCTTGAGAGTGACTGGTGAAACTATCATCCACCAAAAGGCAATCTGTAGGTCTTTTCTCAGTTCAAGACCATGAATATCACTTTAGGCAAGAATTAGAAATTGATGTCAAGGTATGGAGAACATAGGCTAGTTAGAGGTTAGATGTTGGAGTTTAAGGAAAGTTTCCAGTCATAAACACAAACCAACCCAAATGGTTATGAGCATAAACCAAATCACTAGAAAATTCAGAGGTCTAAATAATAAATACAGAGTAACAGCAAGAAACCATAGGTATTAAGAAAATCATTCATAGAAAGGCAATTTCATCACTACAAGATACTTTTGTCTTTTATTTTAAGCTTCAGGATAGTCCTGTGGTGTGAACGGGTTAAGTTCCCAGCATATCTCACTAGAGATGGGATATGAGACAATATGGAGGTGGACTGGAGAACAGGTTTCCAAGTTTCATATTTTTGGTCATTTAATAAGCTCCTTTATCCTTTTGGTTAAGATGAAATGTCTAGCAATCATTTTCTATTGTAGCTTTGTCAACATATGAATTTTAAGATCTTTAAAAAAAATTAATATTATACATTCATAGCAATTTTCAGAATATAAAAAAAATCACTGATATGTTAGAATATCAAAATGATACTGACATTCTACTGAAGAATGTTATATTCAGATGGGAGTTTCAAGCACTATAATAAAAATTTTAAAGTCCTCTTTGCTATTTTTGGCATTTTCCTAGTCTGCATTTGGAATTGATACCATAACTTGAAATTTCCAGCCTAAGTAGGAAGAAATATGGGAAATATGTTTCTCTGTTTTAAAAACAGTATTACTATATTTAAGTAAGGTGTATTCGTGTTCAGACTTTTGGAAAATTTATAAAGTTAGAATATGATTCAGTAAAATTTATGTATTTATGCCCAAATATGCCAAGCAAGTAAACAAAAAATAAACCACTATCATGCATTGAAATATTCTGACTTCATTTGGTGAAATTAAACTGAATATACACTCTATCTTATTTTCTGAAAATTGTAAAATATACCTTATTTTATCCATTACCTAAAAATGAATGTGAATCTACAGTTTCATCCAATATATAACAAAGAATAAAGGTCCTCTACTCCTAATTATCCCCAAGTAAATAGAATATAATGGTAGAAATGAGAATGAGAACAAAAGGAAAAAAAAAAAACACAACAATGAAGGGATTGAGACATATAATGGTCAAATAGGAGCTATTTAGCAATACTCTTCCTTACATGTTTCAAAGTATAACTTTCAAAACCTTAAGGATGTGAATCTTGTAAAATTATAGAAACATGTTAAATAAGTTATTAAAGTCATTAATTTATCAGGGAAGTAGACAATTAACCTGGTTCGAGTAGCATATGGGGAATACAGGTTTATGTAGTCCTTTACAAATATTGTTTACTAAAAGTGGGTGTTAGCTACTGCATAAATTCCCTCATGGAAATAGATGGACCTCATGGAAGAGGATCAAGTTGGGCCATCTTACAGGCAACAAAGGAGAGATACTCCAGCAACAAGAGGCTGTGAAGATATGCTTGCTCAGAGAGTGAGGCAGAGTGGGAAGAGGAATATTTAGAATGGACCTTCACTAGAATCTTAGCTTGTTCCGGGAATCCCAGAAACACAGCATCCTCTCCTCAGAACCAATACTTGAAGGCCTAGAACACGGAAAGCACTGACAGAGTGTTGGTTTAAGAAAAGAGGAAGAAGGAGAAGGAGAAGGAGGAGGAGGGGAAAGAAGAAGAAGAGGGAGGGGGAGGAGGAATGTTAGGATAAATTTTCAGAGGTTGCAAGTTAGATAAAAATTGATTAAAGTCATAGAAATAAAACTGTAACATTTGGGGTTATCTTTTACACTCAGATGAAATCTACAAGTAAGTATAACTTCACAATTTCTCAGCTATAATGAATTAACATATAGCAAAGTTGAATAGATATATTCTCCTAGAAAATTAAATAATACTTAGGTGGACTTGGTAAACCATATCCTAGGATGATCAAAAAAATCATGCTGCCCACTTTTTAAAAGATTATTTTCTGGCTTTAAATAATTATTATCACACTTAGATACAATCAGAGTTTTAAAATGTTAAGTTTTAATTCTTTATTAACAGGGGACATATTCTTGGAAATCTTTTCAGTTGTGGAAAGTGTGGAGTTTCACGTGGCAAAAGACTATGTTTCTGAGAGAATGCCTTTATTTTACAACTTTCAGAATCTCATCTCTACTAATTTTCAAATCCATAATTATAGTTATGCCTAACACTAAGTCCTAAAGCTGAAGAGAACTAAGCTAAAACGGATTCTGCTTTTGTACTACACCAATTGTGAATAGAAAAGGTCTGGATTCTTAGACATGAAAGAAAGTCTTGGAGAACAAAAGGTCAGATATTCTAAACTGTGAAATTATTGAAATTAAATTACCCAACTTTTGGGGTATTTTGAGACTTCTCAGAACCTGTGTTAGGGAATTGCTAACAGCCTTAGGATGTAAGATACAAATGCAGTAACAGCAAACTTTTTGAAGGGAGGAACTGTATCACATTTATTAGTTTTTAAAATGTTTAATTTGAAAAGAATTGAATACCTTAGCATTAAAGTAAAAAAGACTTGAGCTGCCAAACAAACAGCAGGCCAATGTGAATATTGCTAGACAAATAGATTGCTCTAGATTAGTATTGAAAATTATTTGTAGGGGCGCCTGGGTGGCTCAGTCGGTTAAGCGGCTGACTTCGGCTCAGGTCATGATCTCGCGGTCCGTGAGTTCGAGCCCCGCGTCGGGCTCTGTGCTGACAGCTCAGAGCCTGAAGCCTGTTTCAGATTCTGTGTCTCCCTCTCTCTGACCCTCCCCCGTTCATGCTCTGTCTCTCTCTGTCTCAAAAATAAACGTTAAACAAAATTTAAAAAAAAAAAGAAAATTATTTGTAGATCTCACTAAACCGCAGTAAATCCCATGGCTACCCATGGGAAGTCAAGGGAGACAGTGTGTGAGAAGGACAAAGGACAAGAAAATTATTCAGATCCAGTACAATTAGCTACAGGACTGTAGAAGGTGTGTCCTCTTGTTTAGCCCTGAGTTCTGTCATTACCTGAAAAAGAAGAGGTGGCTGTGGAATAGATCTCACCATTTGAAGGCTGGATGGTATTATAATCTATGTATAATATAAAATCAAGTGGACATGTCCAGTTTCAGCTCTAGCAGATAGAGTTTGGAAGTTGTCATCCCTCTCCTTACAATAAGGAAAAACTAAAAACACTGAAAATCAATCATTTTTGACTCATCAGGAAGTATAGGAGATGAGGCAAAACTTCATGCTGAAATCTGGAAACACAGACAAATCCAGAGTCACAACCAAGATCTACTTTCCTGGAGTACAAGCCACTGGAGTCACAAACTGATATGAACACTTAAATGTTTATTTTGAAATTTTGCTGAAAATGAAGTGTGAATTGCATGAGACAGAAATTTTTGGAGGGTAAAGAATTAAGGGGAGCCCATGTTTTCATGGCCCTTAACCTTAGGAGAACTATTAAATTCTCATGGTAGATTTCTTCCTGGCTTCAACAGGGTAAGGGAAAGGGTGACCATTATGAAATATGCCCATAGTAGTCTCTATAACTCTCTGGGGAAAAATACTTTATGAGAGATTTATCCCACCTGGGAGAAGGACATTTCTGTAACTTCAGCAACACCCCCCCCCCCAAAATTGCTGTTTCATTTAAAGGGAAAAAGAGCTATATTAATGGAGAAACACTTGTGAAACTGGGACAAAAACAGGAGCCCAAGGGAAATTTGAATCACTAGTACATACAACTATAAGTAATAAACACAACCCATCTCTTAGATTATAAATCCTCATACTAAAGGCCTGTTTAGCTCACTTCCTGTTACCCAATACAACATGGCTAGTTTTCAACAAAAAATTACAAAACATACCAAAAACCAAGGTAAGAACACAGTCTGAATGAACAAAGCAAACATCAGAATCAGACTGAAATAAGAGAAAGATAATGGAGTTCTAAAACAGGAAAACTTGAAAAACTGTAACATTTGTTATGGAAACTAATGGAAAAGTAGATAATATGTCAGAACAAATTAGTAATATAAGCCAAGAGATTGAAATTCTGTGAAAAACATTGAAAGGAAATGCTAGATATTAAAAAGTTTAGCAGCGTGGCATCTGGGTGGCTTAGTTGGTTGAGCATCTGACTCTTGATTTAGGCTCAGGTCATGATCCCAGGGTCATGGGATCAAGCCCCACATCAGACTGCATACTGAACATAGAGTCTGGTTGGGATTCTCTGTCTCCTTCTTTCTCTGCCCCTTGCCCCTCTAAAAATAAAAAAAAATAAAAATAAATTAAAAATAAAAAGTTTGTAAGGGAATTGCAGGCAAAAGAACTGCAAGCCTCAGACCCAATTTAAGAAGGAGTCTCTAGAGAAACCCAAAGACAAAAGGAGAGACCAAAACCAGATACTAGAGGAAATTTTAGCCTCGGACACCAGAACTACAATGACCAGTAAACAGAGCCTAACTCCTAGTCTGATAAACATAAACTTCATGCTTAATATATGTCTACCTCAGCTTCTTTTTGCCCAATACGTCATGTCTGAATCTCAATGAAATATTACAAGGCATGCGAAAATGCAACACAAGCAACAAATACAGTCTAAAAAAGACAAAACAGGGGTGCTGGGGTGGCTGAGTCAGTTGAGCATTGGACTTCATCTCAGGTCATGACCTCATGGTTTGTGAGTTTGAGCCCTGCATGGTTTGCAGAGCCTGGAGGCTGCTTCACATTCTGTGTCTCTCCCTCTGCCCCTCCCCTACTTGCGCACACGCTCTCTCTCTTTCTGAAAAATAAATAAACGTAAAAAAATATTTTAAAAAAAGGAAGATGATATAGGTCAGAAAATTGTATCTACATAAAGAAAGGAAGAGTATTAGGCAATAAATAAAGTTCAAATCAATGTTTTTAAAGTTTTTTCATTTGCAAATGATATAACATTTGAACAGTTTGTTTAAAATGATATTAGCAGCAATCAGGTGATTATCACTTATTATGTTTAAGTGAAATGAATCACAAATGTAATAAGGGTTAGAGGGAAGATTTGGGAATACTTTGTTATAAGGACCCTATGCTACCAGGAAGTGTTAGTTTTATTTGGAAGTGGACTTTTCAAAATAAAGAGCTTTTGCACAATGAAAGAAACCATCAACAAAACAAAAAGGCTGCCTACTGAATGTGGGGGAAGATATTTGCCAAGGACATATCTTATAAGGAGTTAATATCCAAAATCCATAAAGAGCTTATATAACTCAATACCAAAAAAAATAAATAAATAAAAAGTAATCTGAGTAAAACATGGGCAAAGGGGCTGAATACTTTTTTTTCAAAGAAGACATACCAATGGCAAACAGACACACAAAAAGATGCTCAAAATCACTAATCGTCAGGGATGGACAAATCAGAACTACAATGAGATAATTACCTCATACTTGTCACAATGGCTAAAATCAAAAGCACAAGAAATAAGGGTTGGAGAAGCTATGGAGAGAAAGGAACCCTCATGAATTGTTGGTGGGAAAGTAAATTGCTCCACACACTGTGGAAAATAGTATGGAGATTCCTGAAAAGATTAAAAATGGAAATACCATATTATGTTTATAATTCCACTATTGGGTATTTACACAAAGAAAATGAAAACACAAATTCAAAAAGATATATGCCCTATGTTTACTGTGGCCTTGTTTACAATAGACAAAATATGGAAACAGCCCAAGTGCCCCTTGATTGATGAATGGATAAAGAATATTTAACATATATATATATATATATATATATATATATGTGTGTGTGTGTGTGTGTACATATATATATGTATATATACATATATATATGTGATGGAATATTATAAACCCATAAAAAGAATGAGATCTTGCATTTACAACAACATGGAAGGCCTCAGAGGGTATTATATCAGGGAAAGACAAATAGTATAAGATTTCACTTACATGGGGAATCTAAAAAACAAAACAAAAAGCAGAATCAAACCTGTAAATACAGAGAACAAACAAACTGATGGTTGCCAGGGGGTGGGGGGATTGGGCAAAATGGGTGAAGAGGAGAGGGAGATACAGGCTTCTAGTTGTGGAATAAACAAGTCATGGGAACAAAAGGCATAGCGTAGGGAATATAGTTAATGATACTGTAATAGCATTGTATGGTAGGAATAGCGTTGTATGGTATACTACAGGTGGTAGTATACTTGTGATGACTGTAGAGTAATGTATAGAGTTTTTGAATTTTGAATTACTATGTTGTACACTTGAAACTAATGTAACATTGTGTGTCACCTGTGCTCAAATTACAAAAAAAAAAAAAAAAAACTAAAAGCCAAATGCATAATCTCATATTGAAAAAAAATGGACTTAAGTTTGTCCTAAATGTATATTTCAAACTTTAGAGCACTCAGCAAAAATATTTGAAAGAGAAGTACAATTGATATGCTAAAAGAGGAGAGAGAATGGAATTAGACAAAATTTTCGGTTAAAATTAGAGAAAGCAGAAAAGAAAAATAGGCCAAAAAAATCGCAGACGCTATAGAAAATCTAGAGAATTAAGATACCAAAAGAAGTTGATATAAAATTAGGATCAAAAAATTTTTTTCTGAGTATGACACAAAGGCAGAAGCTACTGGGAAAAAAAGAAAAATAGATTTTAGCACAAATTTATTTATGGTTTTAACAATGGTATAAATAAAAATTTTGAAGGGGGCAGTGTTTACGAGAAACATGATACAGAATTGTCTCAATAGACGATCATTTGCAGATCAATGTGAAAATAATGCAAACTTCATCCTGTTTACCTCCCTCCTGTCCTCCCTCCTGGGATGTGGGCAAAAGGAATAAACAGTTGTTTTGAAAAATGAATAAATTCAAGTAGACAATCTATAATGAATTTGCTTGGTTTTTGCATAATGAAATAATTTTAAATTTAAATATGACATATCCCCTGCTCAGAAATTCTGTAAAGAGAGAAAACAACAATGATCTCTAGTGTTGGCAAGGATCAAGAGAAATAATTATCACCATTCCTTGTTTCAAAAGATAGTTCCAAAATTTGCTAAATTAGTCTGTTGACCCCTAGTATTCCATTACTAGGAGTTTAACTTAAAAAGTAATCACACAAGGGGCACCTGGGTGGCTCAGTTGGTTAAGCGGCTGACTTTCGCTCCGGTCATGATCTCAGAGTTCGTGAGTTTGAGCCCTGTGTCAGGCTCTGTGCTGACAGCTCAGAGCCTGGAGCCTGCTTTGGATTCTGTGTCTCCCTCTCTGTTCCTCTCCTGCTCCCACTCTCTGTTTCTTTCTGTCAAAAGTAAAGATTAAAACAATTTTTTAATAAAAAAAAATCATGCAAATACACAAACATGTTAACAGTTCATAGTAATGAGGGAGCATTAAGGCAAACTGGGGGCAAAGCACAAGCTAGCAAACACCCCCCAACACACACCTAGATGGATTATGTGTTCCTCAAGCATTCCTCAATGCATATTCCTCAAGCATTCCTAGCTGCCCTAAAGCTTAGAGAAGGAGAAAACAAATGGTTAACTGATTAGAGAACAAAGTCATGCAGGACTTGAGTCTCCATCAGGTTACAAATATTAGTAAATTATAAGAAATAGACATTCTTATCAGTAGCCTAATCTCCAGAAACCTATAGAGTCAGTTTCCTGGAGATCCAGTATCACCCTCCCCTCCATAGTGATGTGGGGAACTAAGACAAGAAGGAAATGGCAGATAAAATTAAATTTCTTTATAACCTGTTGCCCATTGACAAATACTTGAGGCAAATACAGACTATAATATTTCTCCAGGAACTCCATATTGTGTTTTTTTTTTTTTTAATTTTTTTTTCCAACGTTTATTTATTTTTGGGACAGAGAGAGACAGAGCATGAACGGGCGAGGGGCAGAGAGAGAGGGAGACACAGAATCCGAAACAGGCTCCAGGCTCTGAGCCATCAGCCCAGAGCCAGATGCGGGGCTCGAACTCACAGACCGCGAGATCATGACCTGGCTGAAGTCGGACGCTTAACCGACTGCGCCACCCAGGCGCCCCCATATTGTCTTAATGTTAATGCCTTACTAGATGGAAAACAACCTTAGCTTGACAATAACAAGTCCTCCAGTAGCTTAGGAGCCCTCTTTAGCATATGAAAGTCCTTTTGGAGGCCTCCCTTTTTCCTTTACCTCCGCCAACTCCATAGTATATAATCAGTCACTTCTGCTGAAACCCAGGGCAGCTCTTCTTGCCCAAGGTCCTTGCCCCTGTTCCTGTACTTCAATAAAGTCACCTTTTTTGCAGCAAAGGTGTCTCAAGAATTCTTTCTAGGCTGTCAGTTCCGGACCCCCACCATTCTAAAACCCCATCAGCAGCACAATTTCTTGTAATATTAACATTTGGGGAAAACCTATATCCCGATAATATGGCATATCTAAAAGAATCATTATATATTCAGAAACAAGAATACAACCAATAAAAACAGCTCTAGATTCTCTCTAGGTGATATGAAAAGATTTTTATAATATATTGTTAAGTGGCAATTAACATATTTCTTTAGACTGTAGCTATTGTCTCTGTTGTAATGGGTGATAACATTTACAAGCTTTTCTTTCTTAAATCTCTTGTCAACCAATGTTTATTTATATTATTGCCTTTTTTAGTATTCACCTTGGTACTATAAATTATGTGTAAACTTCTTTTATATGATTTATTATTCCACTCTCTTCATTCTAATTTTCACATTTATTTTACAATTTATTCTAAGTTTAATTGAGTTTATGCATACTGCTAATCCTTTTCTGGTAATTTTCAAAGTCATTTATTAGTTTTATGAAGTTCATTCTTCAATAATGTTCCTCAAGGAAGAACTCCTAAGAACAACATTCCCTGACTTGCAGCAAAGTGAACCAGTTTTTCTTTAGCTTTTCTGCTTGAATGTTGGGTTGTCTGAATGCCAAATCCTTGGTTCAGACTTTCTTTATTCAGGTATTTTATAGTTATCTCCCTATTATATTCTGGTATTGAATGTTGCTGTGGGGAAATCTGAAGCCTGTTTGATAATTTTTCCCCTAAGAAGTGACTTGAACTCTTTACTTAATTAACTGAAGATTTCTTTTTATTCCTTTACATTCATTAAGTTTACTAGGATATGTCTTGTTGTTAAATGTTTTGTGTTGATTTTTCCTGACATGGCCTTTTATGTTCCTCACTTTCCATTTAATGGTCAATCTTTTTTTTTTTCTTTCAGAAAAGCTTTAAAAATATTATCTTTAAATATTTATATTGTTACTTTGCTTTTTTAAAGTTTATTTATTTATTTTGCGAGAGAGGGAGAAAGCACCAACAGGGGAGGGGCAGAGAGAGAGGGAGACAGAGAGAGAATCCCAAGCAGGCTCTGTGCTGTCAATGCAGAGCCCAACGTGGAATTCCATCTCTTGAACTATGAGATCATGACCTGAGCCACAATCAAGAGTCGGATGCTTAACTGACTGAGCCACCGAGGCACCCCTATATTGTTACATTGTTTTGATTTTCTTTTTTAGTGTTACACTGTTTATTTATAGGTTATGAAAAAAGAGCCGTATTTGAAGGAAGCTTTTTTTGTTCATGTGGTAGTAAAGAAGGAATAATCCTTTTGGAGGTAAAGTCTGAAAGACTATAAAAGTATAACCTCCTGTGTAAACTTTCTTTTGAATTCTGTTTTGCTGTTACATCCTTTTTCCTTACAGTATCTTTGTGTTAATGTTATCCCAGTTTACTTTTTATTACTCATCATTGAACAAATTATGTATTTCTCGAACAGTAATATATAGGAAGATTCTATGTAAACTCTCTCCCTCAACTCTTGGGAAAATGAATACATCATAAGATGGCCCACAGAACTAAAACATGCTCTGGTCTCTGGCTTAGAAACCCCTCTTCCCTGTTTGCCCTGTTCTTCTTGCCCTGTTTGCCACTTACAAAACCCACCCCCTGCCCCAAACACAAATATGGAGGCTGAAACCTATAAATTACTCTCTCACTTGCATTCAGTGCTCAGATCTTTGGAGAAATGGTCTCCTCTGAGCCCGCCAATGTTAAATAAATCTCTGATCCACCAAGATCTCCAAGTGCCGCTTGGTTTTTTTGCCAGCCTTCCAGCCTGGTTCCCTAACACTACCTTTCTCACTGAAATGAAATTCCTGTCAGCTTCTCAAATCTGGTTCTTGCCTTTATTATTATAATGAAGGGATAAACTTCTGCAATACAAAGTAAGTCCCTCACTCTAAAGTAAGTCCCTCAACATGAAAATGTTTTCTGTTGTTTTCTGAAGCATTCTACCACAGGATTAACCTGTGCTCATCATCTCTTAATTTCTTCATGATGGCTTTTGTGCATTGTTTATTCTTCTATGTATTACTAGTCTATAGATGATATATAGTCAGATATGTATTTATAGTATATAGATAGCTATGTTTCAAAGTTTCCCTGAAAAATGGAGTTTTCTGATTCTCTGTCCCTGGGTGAATTTTTATACGATTTCTAGGAGTAGAGAAAAGGTGCTAACTTACACAGAAGCATTTGTACCATAATTCCCTGATACCTTTCTGCTTTACAAAGATTTACCAGCTACCTACTTAAATTTGCATTCATTGGATTTAGTGCAGTTGATCCACAAAAGAGCAATTAGATACAGATTAATATTAAATTCCATGAGAGAAAAATTGAAAATTTTGAAGTTCAGACATTGTAAGTGGAACTGCTAGCAATATAACCTAGCAAAAACATTTATGGCTGTAAGATACAGATGTTATAATATGCAGAGGAGACACAAATCCGATAAAAGTGTTCTTCATGTAACATAGTTTATGATTATTTCTGTATTGTCTCCAAGTCAATCTTGTCTAAAAATCCCCACCTTTTATTTTTATCTAATAATCTTCTAAATGAGCAGCTTTAAATCACGTGTTCTTATAGCCCACATATACTTCCAAAAGATGCTACTAACAATTGATGAGTAGAAGATTACAGTCTTGATTCCATCACGATTTGACTAAAGGGGAGAATATGTACTTTTCAGATATAGTTTTAGACCTGAACCAAAACTATAGTGCTTAAAATTTTACAGTAAAGAATTACATTTTTTTTTTCACCTTGGATCAAATCCAGTAATGAATGTGAAGGCTTACTATGAGTCTAGCACAAAGAAAGAACATTGTAATTGTTCATTTTTTATTATATATCCATCATCACCATTATTGTTATCTACTAGGGAATAAATATAAAGCCTTTTTTTTCAAATAAGTTTACTGAAAACATAAACATAGTAAAAAATAAATGAATGAATACCAAATATTCACAGTATTTTATTTAAAAAAGAAAGCAAAACATGATCAGGGCAACTTTTTTGTGTTTTCTTTTTACGACCAAAATTGATAAAATGGTAGAACTTGATAAAGAGAGGGTATTGGCTAAATGGAATCAGGATCTGAGTCACTACAGATTTTTTGGCTCTTTATTAATTTCCAGCATATATGACATAAATAATGTAAAAACCACCATTAGCAAACATAAGTAAATTTAAAATACAAATATTTTCTCAGAGCAGCCAAAGCACATAGAATAATGAAATGTGTATGATTATTTAGGGGAGGAAAGTTTTGATTTTTCTCAGAAGCAAGTTGGTGAATTATGTTGAGAACCCTTGAAATGGCCTTGTCATTTCAACTAGTAATGTTGCTTACATTAAATAAATATTTAAAAATTATAAAGAAGATAATGGAAAACATTTATAATAAAAAAGTTGCCAAATAATAGAGAAATTTTTAAAAATATATAGTGTATCCATGTAATAGAATGTTACATACTCATTGGTAAAAATAATTTCAAAGATTTTTTTGGAATCATGGATAATGTTTCACATTAAAATTTTAAGTAAAAATGCAAGATCTATAATTACAGTACATTATCAATTATGTAAAATTTATATATGTAAAAAGAAAACATACTATTGGAAATCCAGTAAAATTTAAGTGATAGGTGGAATATTGGTAATATTTGTTTTCTTACTATGTAATTTCTCTAACTTTATACAATCAATGTGTGTTTTCAATTATAATTTTATTTTTATGAATGTATAATAATAAGATAAGTATAATTTAAAGTATTTCAGACATGGAGAAAGGAAATTTGTCACTGTTAAGTGTCCTTTCTCTGTAAATATCAGGATATTTTAATATTATCAAATGTTTCATACATGGAATTGTATTTTTCAAATGGTTCATTTAACTCTGAGAAGCAAATATCTCCCATTCTCTGAATTATCAAACTAAAATTACTATGATCAGATTCTGAGCATTCAAAAGCTATTAAAGCTATGGTATAACTTCCTCTCCTGTGATATTTAAACAGATCCTTCCCATTATCGCAAGGTATATGAATATATATATGTATGTGTATATATATATATATATATATATATATATATATGTATGTATGTATACACATACATACATATATATATATTCCCATTATCTCAAGGGGTGTGTGTGTGTGTGTGTGTGTGTGTGTGTGTGTGTGTGTATATATATTTGCGTGTGTGTGTGTGGGAGAGAGAGAGAGAGAGAGCACACATGTACACATGCATGCCAGGGGAATGGGCAGAGGGAGAGAGAGAGAATCTTAACAAGGCTCCATGCTTAGCACAGAACCTCACTCAGAGCTCAATCCCACAACCCCGGGATCATGACCTCAGCCAAAATGAAGAGTCAGATGTTCAACTGACTGAGCCACTCATGCACCCCAAAGTTCTGTGATTTTAAAAGATTAACTGGGCCTTATTTCTATAAGCAGCAAGAATCTCCTAACTAATAACCCCCAAAGTTCCAAGTGCTTAAATTCCTTCTCTTAAAGGGATATCAATATTATTAGTCACTTATATTTTTTAATTGATTACCTACAATGTGTAAGCACTGGTAGATTCTGTGGAGGCTGCAAAGATGAGTAAGACAGGAGTAGATTTTCAAAAGCACATAATCAGGGAGAAACATACAATTAGTTCAAATATGAGGCAGCCTGTGATGAGGGCTAAAATAAATCAATGAGTTGGTTTGCAAACCCAGGGATGGGTAAGGCTATTTCTAACTGAGTGGATGGATACATGCAGACTTCTTCCGTATCCAAGATGCCTCATTAAAAGGTAGGGATTTCTCATAACTTGAAAAAAAATGAAGATAATTATGAAACAGTGGGAACAGGGTTTATACTAGAGAATAGTCTGTGGATAGACCAGTTAATTTTGCTCTGTTCAGCAGTCTTGTTTATTCCTAGCAGTCTCTTTGGCAAAAGATGGATCTGGTCACACTGAAAGGGCACAAAGCTATCTCCACTACTAGAAGCTAACACACATCATCTTCTGGTGATTTGGGGATAGTAGTTTCAGCTCTGTATATGATTGATGCACGTTTATTCACTGGTTGATGGCTCCATTTGTCATGCTATATTGGCAATATTGCATTGACCTAATTACAGTCATCTAGAGTTACATGATTCACGATGTCATCATGACTTCATTGGCATTTTCTAAAGTTGAAGGAAACAATATTCAGTCATCAATAAGAACATATCTAATTAAATAACCCTTGATGAATAGAGGATGTTTTTGAACTGATTAGGTCATTTCTGAAGTCAAATTCCTCAGATAACCATTACACTAACACTGAGCAAGGAGACCTGAGGCTGATGGTTCTTTTTGCTAAGTTGCTGGAATTCATTGGCTAATGATATGATCTCAAGTGTACATATTAGTTTTTCTTTTATTCTGCTTCACAGTTAGCTCCAGTAAGGGCTATGTACATAAGGGTATAGCTCTTGTCTCCAAACATTGCTATAATCAGTTAATATAATCTGGCCAGAGCCAGCTAAATGAAAGTTCAAGAAAAATGGAAAAATGAGTTTTGGAAAATAGCTGACTCCAGGAAAGCTAAGGTTAAAGGAAATGCATTTATTCTGAAAAGCATCTATTAATCAGGACTCTGTCTATTTGATTAAAAGCTCTTTCAGTAAAAAGCAACAGAAATCCATTTAAACTAACTTATGTATAAAAGGGAATTTATTATAAGAACAAGGACGTATGCCCTAGGACCCAAGGGAAATGTCATCAGGACTGATACCAGGAAATGTGAAAATCAGGCACCAAGGCAGGTATTCTCAATTCCTATGTCTCTTTGTATCTCTTCCTAATTATCTCTTGCTTTAGCCTCTTGTACTCAGATACAGTCTGCTCTCTTTCTATGTGTGTGATTTGATGTGCACACAATGAAAGTTGACCACACTTCACGGACAACATTGGTTATAAATGTGTTTTTCCTCCAAGTTCAAGCGTTATTAGACACTGACATGTGTGACCCAATCCCAAATTCCTGCAAGAAAGGTCTTAATTGACACAGTGTAAATCAGATATTCACCCCATGTGCTTTCAGATATGGCCAGTTGAACAGGCTCACATAACATAAGCATGGCTGCACATGTGGGGAGTTTATACAAAAGCATCCCCTACTTGAGAAACTATATAGAAAGTTTCTACCATACTATTGTAGTAAAGAGTTTTCTTGAGCAAATTGAGAGTTTACATGAGTTGTTTAATATCATTCAGTATGTAAGTGGCAAAACTGGGATCAGCTTTAGGTCTAACTCCAAAGATCCTTTCCACTAACAAATTCACTGATAAAAGAAATGTACTAAAGTTTGTTTTTCTCTAATTTTAAGAGTAGACAGTTCACAAAGGTACAATAATAAAGTGTGCCACCCAAAATTCTACTGAAGAGAGTATATAGGTGACCAGGGCCTACCATTAAGGCCTCCCTGAATCCACCTCTGAGTTTTCACAGGGGCTGGGCTTTTCTCTTAACTGTTCCCAGTCAGTTACTGAGCCTAGGAGGCAGGGAAGCATTGATGTCCATTCCTGCAAGAGTGGGGGAGGCATCCTCTAATGGACAACATTGGCTGATACACCTACTCTAGCAGCTAGAATGTCCTTAAAACCGGGCTCCAGTCTTCACCTGTTCCCACTTGGTATAAATGTTGCTACTTGGTTAGTACCCCTTCCTGTTCTCTCCTTTCTTAGTTGTCAAACCTTCCTGTCATTCGGGAGGCTCTCCCTGGCTACCCTGTTCATTCTTTGCAGGTGTTTCTTTCAGTTAATCTCTTATATGTCTAATCTTATCTTGGCATATGCTTATTAGGGGAAATAATGATCCCAAAATGTTAGAGGAATTAAACAACAACAACAACAAAAGAAGGACGAGAGAGATGCATTAAAAGTAAAGATAGAAGCTGTGAGAAAGGAATTAAAATAGATTTCTTTTTATATTGTTTGTGGGAAGTTATACAACTTTCTCCTGATTTAATTTGAATTTTAGAATAGCATTTATTGTATTTCCCTCTTGACTAAAACACATATATAGCATATATAACACATATGCTAAAAGAATAAAAATGTGGATCTTTAAAGCTACAAAATTAAGTCATAAATTACTGTCATTAAATTTTAATATATTTTTCAGCCTTTTGGTTATGAGTTTTAACTTTTTCTAAATTAGGTTTAAATTAGGGGTGCCTGGGTGGCTCAGTTTGTTAAGTGTCTGCCTCTTGATTTAGACTTAGGTCGTGATCTCACAGTTCATGAGTTTGAGCTCCATGGGTTCTGCACTGACAGTGTGGAGCCTGCTTGGGATTCTGTCTCCCTCTGTCTACCCCTTTCCCACTTGTATTCTCTCTATCTCTCTCTCTCTCTCTCTCTCTCTCTCTCTCTCTCTCTCAAAATAAACAAACTTAAAAAAATAAACATTAAACAATTTAGGATTCAACTAAATAAACTCTTTGGATCTTTTTATTTCCACTTATCTTATGTTGTCAACATGTCCTGGTGTCATTAAATGTGTGTGTATGTATATATATAATGTGTGTGTGTATATATATATATATATATATAATGTGTATATATATAATGTGTATATCTATAATGTCTATCTATAATGTATCTCTCTCTCTATATATATATATGTACATGTATATATATATATTTTTTTTTTTTTAGAGAGGGAGCATGTGTGTGTGTGTGCGCACGCATGTGTTAGCTAGGGAGAGGGAGAGAGGGAGAGAGAGAGAGAGAAAGAGAGAAAGAATCTTAAGCAGGCTCCATGCTCATTGTGGAGCCCAGCACAGGGCTCAAACCCACAACCCTGTAAGCTGAAATCAAGAGTCAGGCATGACTGAACCACCCAGGCATGCCTATTTTCTTTTCTAATTGATAACATAGACTTATACTTAGGATCTTCTAAAAATTTTTCATTATATCCCTCTTTTCATTCTTAGTGACCCTTTTGGGTAACAGGTACAAGTAGGGCGTGATTGTCGAAAAGGTGAAGATACAGCTACTAGAATAGGACTTGCCCATTTTTGGTGTTGGAGGAAAAGAAACAACCCAGCACCATGAGGGGAGGTGGAGTGAGGCTGTTGTAAGGAACACTGGAAGCAAGAGAGAAGGAGAGGCATTAATAATATCTCTCTTTCAGAACTTCCCAAAAGTTTTCTTCTCCAAGGAAATTTCCTGGTGAGGCAATTGCCCCAAGTGCCTGCACTATAACTGCTGTGTCTGCCATCCCCCAGGAGACAGCGCCAACCATGCTTTGATCACCATTTCTCTTAACCTTCTTGAGAAGTCTGTTGGAAATAGCAGGGAAGGTCCCATTTTCTTCACCACCCACACAAAACACTTCCACATGATTTTCCCAACCTCTAGTCATTGTGTCAGGCAAACAACTGTCAGCTCCCTGGTAGGATGAACTGACAGTGCAGATTAGATTGATTACCCTCAAGTGGTCCCTGTAAAATAAGGACTAGATTCTTGTGTTGGAACCAGTTTGAAATGCTAAGGCCTACCAGCCAGTCAGGAGACCACATTGGAAGTATTGTCAACCTGTAAATCTCTTCACTGATGTAGGAACCACTTTGGTTGGGGTAATTATAAGCAACACTCCAACACTCTCTTTTCAGGGACAGCACATATGCCTGTAGAATTTTACTTTCTCTGAGGAACAGGCAGTATCTTGCCTTTCTCTGGAAAACAGAATGATTTGTACCTTCTTTGACCCTGGAAGGCATCCAGATCAGCCTCATTGATTGGACTTATAATAGGTGATAGCATTACCTTAGTTTTCTTCCTTGCAGGTCAAGATGGCTTATGTGTAATTCTTAATACATCCTACTGTAGCTAGATTACTGTGCAAGCCAACTGGAAAATTCAATACAGAAATTTAACGGGAAAGCCCCTTGATTTTCTAAGATGGACACTATTGGTTGATGGGCTCTGTTCAGCTGGGACGCTGGGAGGTACAGCTGAAGTCAATACTTGTCCACTTCTTATTATAAGTAGTTATTCTCAAATATTAAAGTATTGGCTTGATGCAAATTTATACAGGCAGTTTAGGGTGCAACAGTTTAAGGATCTTGATAGGTAAGTTAGACATCATCTTTGTGGTCATTTGGGTTGTGGGGTTTTAGTTTTCTTCAATGGAGATACCCCTATGCCAGAGCTAGCTGGATTGGTACCCATCTGTGTGGTATAAATTCTGAACTGGTTAATTCAATCGTTGTGTCTAGATTTCTTCCTGATACTGGTGCCCACTTGTCAAGAAAATCCCCATTACCTCACAAAGATGACAATTTTTTTTTCTTGGGATAGTGACTCTTCAAACTCAGGAACCTCCCAGATAAATAGGTACTCTTAAATGATACAAATCTCCAGCTGTCAAAGTGTTTGTAAATGACGAATTGTGCTTTCAAGCTTTTCAGGCCTTGGAAATGAGGCCTTGTCATTGGGGTCTGCCAATATGCTGCTGAGCTGATTTTTCAAGGGCAAATTTGGGGGCCTTCACACATTTCTTCATTTTTCTCAATCACTTTATCATTTGTATGGGGTTCTGGAAATGAGAAAGAGATTGTCAAGTTGTCCATTATCAAGGTGCCATTTTAACCAGAACTATGGTGTTACCCTGTGAATCATACCATGTTGCTGAATATTGCAGTGAATGTGAGAAGCAGGTGGAATGTAATGTCCTGCAAAGTGGTATCATATGTGTAGAAAGGCCCCTGCCAACATAACTGCTCCTTGTGTAGTCTGTTAATGACATGCCATTCAGGGTCTCTAGAGAGCTCCTGATGTAAGCCTTATCAGAGCTGTGACCAGATTCAGTGAACCAAAAATTGCAACACATGCTCTGTTGAAGGGGTGGTGGTGGTGGTGATGGTGGTGTACTTGTCCCAGGTGTTGACAGCTTTCATGATAACTACTATTTGCTGAGTAGCTTATCCTTGCTTGTTTTTCTAATAATTAAATCACACATTACCCCTTTTCATTCCCCATAACACTTGTTGTAATCTCTGCTTTTCACATAAGGAGAGAGGCTCAGAAATAAGTCATTTATCTACTCAAATCATACAGCTTGGAAGTGGTAGACCCAAGATTTGAATAAGAAACTTTTGGGTCTCGATTCCATGCTATTTCTACAGAATAATGTGGTAAAATTATATAAGCTGTGAATAATGTAGCCAAAGATCTCACTTGAAATAATTTGTGCCCATTATGGCAAGCGTCTCTAATATGAGTAAGAAAACTACACATACACACTCATGCCCTCAGAACAAAGGCAGTACAGCAAATGGAGAAAATGGATGGGAAAAGTTCACATCATTGGATATATACGCACTGATCTACATATCTGGAAACTGAATACTCTAGAGGGTCCAAGGTCAGTTCAAAAATGGGAAGTGATGGTTACAGTAGTTGTTTTTGTAGTTTGGAAAAATTTTGAAGTCACAATCCATAATAGGTGACTTTTATGTCAAATATTTAGAAAGACTAAACTAAATTAGGTTTCTGACTAAAAGCTAACAAAGGTCAAGGGTAGAACTAGTAGAATTAGCAGATAGTATTTAAAACAGCAAAAAAAAAAAAAACCCAAAGAAAACAAAAAAGCTTTAGGGTGTTTTATAGTCTTGGATCTTCAACTAAATACTATAATTAAATTAATCCTATTTTGTTAACTTTTTAGGTTTCAGTTCTCAGAGAGTGAACACTCAGTCTTAGTTGTGGTGTGCATGGAAATGTCTGCTGCTTATGGTTTATGAATATTGGCATTCTGACATGAAGACAAAACTAGTTCATTAATTTTATATGACAGATTTTCAAGACTAGACTCCAGCAATTTCTCTTGATTTAAAGGTAAAAGAATCTTTTATAAAACAATGAAAATTATTTAGAACATATAAAACAAAGTTTTAATGGCCAAACAGCACAAAACCCAAAGGGTTCCTCTAGAGATGTAAATTAAAAATCTGTATCTCCTGAAATTATGAATATTACCAAGAATTGATCAAACAAAAACCAAAGTAAGTAACAATATTAGTTGAATACTATTTAAGTTGTGCATAACAATAAGAGTTGTCCATAACAACTCTTGGAATTGATTCCAACTTGATTTGGAATTCTAGGCTTTTAGGGGGAGAAAGGTAGATAAATGTATTCTTACATTTGGTACTACTGTAACTACCTGAAACCATAATATTTGGGTACATTTACAACCAAATTCATACAGGAAAAATTAATTTATGTCTCAAACCAACTTTTATAAAAATATTATTTTATTAAAATAGCCAATTTATGGAAAGAGCTCAAATGTCTATTGACTAATGAATGCATAAAGAAGATGTGGTGTATACGTATATGATGGAATATTACTCAGTCACAAAAATGGATGAAAATTTGCCATTTGCAATGATATGGATGGAGCAAGAGAGTAATATTGTAAGTGAAATAAGTCAGGCAGAGACAGACATATACCACATGATTTCACCAACATGTAGAACTTAAGAAACAAAACATGAATATAGGGGGGAGAAAAGAGAGAGGCAAACCATAAAATAGGCTCTTAACTATAGAGAGCAAACTGATAGCTATTGAAGGGAGGGGGGATGGGTTAAATGGATGATGGGTATTAAGGAGGGCAAATGTCGTGATGATCACTGGAATCACTGAATTCTATACCCGAAAGTAATATATAAATACACACACACACATACACACACACACACGTGCACATGTTGGGAAAAGAAAATGTGGCCTTTCAAGAAGAAAATGAAGGATATTGTGTTCAGAACAAATACTGAGTCATATATGCTATGCCTCAATTATATCATTTATATCTATAAAATCATAATATACACATTTTCTTTCATTTTTCACTAGTAACTGAGACTAATCTAAAGAGAATAATCTAAATAAAGTTTGAATATGTTCGTGATGAACTACATGGACCATCTAGATTACTTTGCATGATATATTGCTCAAATATATATATTACTAGAAATTGGCTTGCTCAGTCTGAACATAGATATAAACAGAATTGGATCCTGCATTCTTTTTGAAAAATTTGCCTCGTTGAAAGAAAATATTGTGAATCCAGTAGGGAAGGAGTTTCATTTCTTGATGATTATTCTGTGTCACTTTAATTTATTAAAAGCTTGGTGTTGGTTGGTATGCAGCAATTCATAGGCTGCTTATGAATAGAATTTCCTAGCAGAGCTCATCATTCTCCTTTAAGTTATTTTTAATTTTTATCTTAAAAATTGTCAGAAAGTAAAATTGACCTTATCTTTGGTGTATCAGTTTATGAATTTTGACACACATGCAGATTTATGCTATTATCAACACAATCAGGATACATAATAGTTACATCCCTCAAAAAAAAAATTCCCTGTACTCTTCCGTTATGGTTACATTCATCCCCACCTGTACTCCCCCATGTTGTGCAGTACATGTGGCTTGTGGTTGCTTATTAAAAACAGAACTGATAAGCTAGTTATACTATGAGCAGCAAATCTCTATGATTATGTGTGTGATGTAATTGGGAAGCAGGAATGGAGTATGTTTCATCTACTTAAGGAAGGGGCATTTCATAATTGCATGAAGAGGATTTCTTTTTTAAGTTTATTTGTTTATTTTGAGAGTGAGAAAGCACGAGCAGGGTAGGGGCAGAGAGAGAGGGAAGGAGAGAGAGAATCCCAAGCAGGCTCTGCACTGACAGTTATGCAGAGCCTGATGTGGGGCTCAAACTAACGAACCATGAGATCACCACCTGAGCCAAAGTCAGATGCTTACTTGAACAGAGCCACCTAGGTGCTCCATCAAGAGGTGTTTTGTTTTGTTTTGTTTTGTTTTGTTTTGTTTTGTTTTGTTTTGTTTTAACTAAATCTCCTCCCATGATTCTGATAAATACCCCTCTCTCTCTTTGGGAAAAGAAAATTTTCCTTTCCTACTTGAAAATCACTATTATTTATAAGAATAATCACTAGTACTTATAATATTATAAATTAATTAATCACTAGTATTTATAAGAATATATTTTACCCCATATGTATATTTGGGAAGATGGAAAAGTAGAGGTTTAAGAACAATGGCTTTGAAGAAAGTATTTTTTTATTGTGTTAAAGACCTCTCTTTAATGTCTGGGTATCTACCATTAAAAAAAGTATTCTAAAGTCTTTATAATAGTTTCCTAGGTTAGAACTCTTTGGGGATATGAACTGAGTCTTGTATACTGTTAAATTCTCAAGGCCTGAACATTTCTTAGAAATGTATAGGTAATCAATAAGAAAGGGATGACCGATGAATACCTTTTCTGAGCTTCAATCTACTCTTTAAAGTTAAAATGATAAAACTCAGAGATTTCTGCTTCTTACCACAATGTGATAACAGGAACTCGATTTATCCTCCCTCCTCAAACAATTAGAAAGCCAGTAAAAAAAAGTATATAGGACAGTAGTTTTCAGACTTTGGGCAGCAGACAGAAAAGGATTGTGATTTCTTTTTAAATTTTTTTTTCAACGTTTTTATTTATTTATGGGACAGACAGAGACAGAGCATGAACGGGGGAGGGGCAGAGAGAGAGGGAGACACAGAATCGGAAACAGGCTCCAGGCTCCGAGCCATCAGCCCAGAGCCCGACACGGGGCTCGAACTCCCGGACCGCGAGATCGTGACCTGGCTGAAGTCGGACGCTTAACCGACTGCGCCACCCAGGCGCCCTGTGGATCAATATTCTTTAAAATCTTATGAAGGAGAAAAGGAAAAGGAGTAGAAATGAGACTTTTGAGGGTTCACTATGAACACTCTGTGCTCAAAGGTAGATTGGGAGAAAGTAGAGGTATGATATGTAGAATAATGTCTCTCACCCCTCAGATAAAGAGGTCGAGGTCTGTGTCCTAAACCCTGGAACCTGTGAATGGTATCTTATACGAGTTACAACTATAGAAGCAGAGATCAGAGTGATTCAGTGTGAGAAGGGCTCAAACCACCTTTGGGGCTTTGAAGATGATGAAAGAGGTCTGTGAACCAAGGAATGCAGAGTCTCCCCAAGAGCCTCCAGAATGAACACAGAACTGTTGACACCCATTGAGATCTATTTTTTTAATGTTTATTTTTGAGAGAAAGAGAGAGAGTGTGTGTGTGCAGGGTGGGGAAGGGAAGAGAGAGAGAGAGGGAGACAGAATCCAAAGCAGGCTCCAGGCCCTGAGCTGTCAGCACAGAGCCCGACGTGGGGCTCAAACTCTGGAACCACAACATCATGACCTGAGCTGAAGTAGGATGCTCAACTGACTGAGCCACCCAGGCACTCTGAGATCCATTTTGAATGTGACCTACAGAATTACGAGATAACAATTCTGTTTAAGCCACCAAGTTTGTGATCATTTGTTTCAGCAACAATAGGAAGCTAATACAGCAGGGAATCTTACTGTTCATGAAATACATAAGGAGAACATAGAAGAGGCGTGCTTCCTTTTTTTAATCACTGGGGGCTAAAAGACAGATGGAAACTTGCTGTGCATAAATTATAAGGAATTATAGACCTGGATAGGGGGACATCAAAGGAGGTGACATTTCAGAGCACCCTCGTGAGCGGAGACAAAAGACACATAGGGACACATCTCACTCATTAATGTCTGAGGTAGGGCATGAGGAGGGGGCATTTTATTCAAATGTTGGAGTAGGGAAAGGAATTACAGTGATTGATTTTTTCATTTGCTCATTCACTCACTTGACATCTATTTAAAATAGTTTACTATGTTTTAAATATTGACTGATAGACCCAGTATTGAACGTAGTTGGCCCCACCTCTATTCCTTCAGGACTCTACAGTCTTCTGAAGAAAAAAGACATTTTACAAATGAAACACAGTTAAATATAAATTATAAACTTCACTGGTGGTTTAAAGGGAAAAAAATGGTTGTAGGAAGGAATAGTCACTGAGAACCTAATTTAGATTGGGAGAATCAAGTAAAGCCTTCCCGAGAAAGTAATATTAGTGTTAGAACACAGAGGATAGCCTGGCTAAGGACTGTGAGAGAGTCTCAGAGAAGGAAGAAAGAGAATATGCAAAGGCCTTATGTTAGGAAAAAATGGGATTGTGCAGAGTATATGGAGCAAGAAAGACCATGTCTAGAATTATCTGGGCAGGCAGATTACCGGGATTTGGGGGCTTTTATTCTAATACTTACGTACTGTGATTTCTGATTATTCTGATTCCCCACACTTAAAATTTAGCTTTAAGTAACAGGATAATGGGATGGCAGAGATAGAAGCATCTTTAGCTCTCATTAGCCTAACTGCTTTGATTTTGAGTTGAAGAAAAGTGAGACACAGGGAGGTGACCTGGCTAGGTTAAAGTTGCACAGGTGACTCTGGATCAAGAGTTCAGTTCCCTAGTCTCTTTCAACCACTGCCCTTCTTCACACATGGCACTGCCCACCACTGAAATTCCAGCAGCTCTGGAAGGGACCACTTCCAGAAAGGACAGGCTGATAGAAGGTCCATCCGTCATTCTGTTACTTTCCTCCTGGTCCACCCTCCCTGGGATGACATGATACCAGGCCTCCAGAATGCTGAGCAGCCCTAACCTTTAGGAAAAAGCAGTCTTGTGGAGATAAACATCAAATTTATGCTTAAGGAGTGAAGAGTGTGTACCCTAGAGTCCTCACAGTGCTTGTCACCATGAGGAAAGCATCTGAATTAATTAGGTGTCACTTTTATGTTTTTTTCTCCATTCTTAATGTTTCAGCTTCCACAAGGTCTTCTCAAGGTGGAAGTGTTACTGCAATGAGAGATGCTAAGAATGACCAAAAGGTGATTTAGTTCTCTCTAGTTGATGAATAAAAATACGTTTATTTCAGAATAAGCCATTTTCTTTTGTGATTACACACACACACACACACACACACACACACACACACACATCTTAAGCATTTGTAGTTCACTCAGATTTGTTGCCATTATGTAAGCTGAGAAGTTTTTCTGTGAGTTGAGTGGCTTTTTTTCCCAGCTGCACATAGATATAAGTAATACTACAAATATATGTTAAGGGAGTCGTTACTGTGTCATTTACTTGCATTATGTTGTTACCTTGTATTATAGAATTCTCTGATGTTCCATGTCTAAATGATAAAATGCAGGCTCTCGGAGCTGAAAGAGATTGAGGGGGAGAGAAATTTTTTTTTCTGCTAAATATCCATTCTGAGTGACGCGAAATTCATTGCTTCAAAAGGAGAGCCTGTACTAACCAATACCAAAAACAAACAAGCGAACAAACAAACAACCAAAAAACAGCCAGCCCCACCTCATCCCACCCCCAGCATCGCTGTAGCCTAGGCGCAGATGGCCTTTGCCTAATTATAGCCAGCTAATTTGCCTGCTTGTAGAACAGCGTTTCTTAAAGTATGGTTTCAAGACTACTGGTGTCACACCAAAAGTCAGCCCGCCACACCAGAGGCTCTGTGTGAGAACCTGCATACCAAAGACTGAGGGTCAACGCTCTAGACCCAGTCAGTTGCATGCACTATGAGAACAGCAGCTATATTGCCCTCTCCATGGGTTTCTGCCTTAGAATATGATAGCCTAGCTGAATTCTTCATGGCATTCCTGTGTAGACCCATCCTACTGAGCATTTAACACTAGAGACTTTTACAAAAGGAAAAACTGTGGATGCAGTGGACAAACAAGGGTGCGGTGGAACAGTTGTAGGTATGCCTAGTATACAATCCTTGTCCCCAAGGCAGAATGCATTCACAGATGACTTTTCCTCCTTTGACATCCTGTGGATCTTGATGGATGTGATGACTGTGTCTTCTGGAGGATATTAATGTTATTTTTTGAGTGAAACACAGAACTGAGCTAGGATCACGTGTGTCTTTGAAACTAGCAAGATGCCACTTATGTTGCACCAGTCTGTATTTACAGTTTAGCCACCTTTCTCCACAGACGTCTGAAGTAGGAAATACGTTCCTTAATGCCCAATCCTTCCATAGTTGTGTGTGAGAAGAGAAGGATGTATTTACTTTGGCTCAGTTATGCTGAAGACCTGCTCCTTAGAAGCAGGGATATGATTCTTATAGACTCATTTGCTTAATTTAATTTAAGGTATCAGTCTCTTGGTGCCTAATACAGTGAAATATTTTGTGATCTTCAGTGCAGAATAAGGTAAGGTCATTGCTTTTTCACTCTAATCATAATATTTGCTATTGATAAAACCAGCGAGTACTCAATCTCCTTTACTTAATTCCCAAGGAAAAGATACCAATCAGAAACTAAGGAATTGTTCTCTATACATGCTAAGTGGTGAAATTTGTACTACTTTTAATCATAGTTCACTTACTATTATCTGCATAGGATCAAAGCAAAATCCTTTAAAAAATTTTTTTAATGTTTATTTATTCTTGAGAGAGAGAGAGCATGAGCAGGGAAGGGCAGAGAGAGAGGGAGACACAGAATCTGAAGCAGACTCCAGACTCTGCGGTGTCGGCACAGAGCCTGACACGGAGCTTAAACTCACACACTGTAAGATCACAACCTGAGCCAAAGTTGGACGCCCAACTGACTGAGCCACCCACGTGCCCCAAAGCAAAATCCGTTGAGTCAACTCTTCATTGTTGCCATCATAGAGGTTAGGTAACTTACACTGAGGTCACACAGCTATGAAGAAGTAAAGCTGGGATTTGAAGCTAAATGGTTCAATTTTGGAGTCTTACTCTTCAACATTGCAAGTCTCCTCTTCACAGGACAAACAAGCATATGAAGGATAAAAACAGCTAACTGTGGAAGTTTCCTTTATGGACGACTGTCTGACCTTAAGCATAATTCTAGCACGGTTTCCACGGTTCCTCCATGCCCCATGATGGCCATGCCTGAATAACATTTGTGTGTCACACATACAGCCGAGTGTAGTTACGGTCAGGAAATCTGACAGAATATCACTCTTGTGGTTATATTACTAATCAACTGACTTTGAGATAATAAAAAGGGAGATTATCTTGAGGTGGGCTTGACCTAATAAGATGAGCTCTTCAAAACCAGGCAAAGTGTTACAAAGACTCTCTCTCCCTCTCTTGCTAGCCAGAGAGCACGGTGTACATGACTTTACAGCTCCTAGGTAAAGAACAGCCACATGGCTTGGAAGAAAACCCTGAGCCCCCACCTGGGGGTTAGCCAGCTGACACCCTATTTGCAGCCTTATGATACCCTGAGCATTGTACCCAGCTAACCCACCCTCAAGTCCGTGGCAATTTGTTACGTGCAATAGAAAATCAATACAGGCTAATGTGTCTTATTATCTTTGATAATGTCACTCTGACTCTGACCCTTACTTCTACTCGCAATGTCCTTATCTGCAGTCACTGATTCGTGACTCAAATCATCCATTTGGATCCTGCATCCGCATCTATAACAAATCTGCAAGCAAATCATTTCCCAATTTGTATGTATTCTCTTTTTTTATGGCATTTGGTTGCCACAGCTCAATATGTATCTTGCTAAATAATTATGCTTCCTCTGTGGTTTTGTCTCTCTGCACATTTTACTGGTTCTGTGAACAAGGGAGTTTCTCAAATTAGTTGTTGATCAACTATTGGTTGATAATCAACACTAAGTTTTATGATCACAGGCCTTACCTGTGTTGTTTCCCATTGAATCTCAAGCATGTAACACTGCGCTTAGTATATAGTACATGCTTAAAAAGTATTTGTCAAATAAATGAATGTACATGGTATCATATAGAAAAAAAACCTACAGTGGCTGATATTTCTTTTCAAGCAGCAGATGTATTGAGCAGCTGAATCTTGGGCAATTCCATTGCTTTTTCGGGTCCCTCTGTTCTCCCAGTGTTAGATATAGCTGTGTCTGCATGAGATACTTAGACAGTGTTGCTGAAAGGCATAGGAATAGAAACTCTATAGGCAAGAACAGATTCATTTATGTGCAACCTTGACTGGAGCTTTAGAACTAGCTGACTTAGCATGTGGGCTTTGTTTTGAGACATTTGTTCCTCTGTATGTCTTCAAAGCACAGATCAGATGGAATGACTGTGGTGCTCTGAATCTGTGCAAAATCGGGTGAAGCGGGCTAGCTGTTTTGCCTTGAGCAGCACTGTTCTCACCATGTTGGTGTCAGCAATCCAGGCCATACTGGGCCTCCAGGGAATCTCAGGGGTCAACAGAACACATTGAACATAGCAGGATTTACTATTGGTGCTCAGCCCTGGCTGGTGTTACAATCGCCTCCACGCAGCCTTCCACACAGTTAATGCACACAGTATTTCAACCCCCACCGTCCCCTTTACTCAGCCTGGTACGATGTACAGCCTGCAACACACAGTCAATATATAGAAAGAAAAAAAAATTACATGCATCCATTGGGTGAACAAAAAAGGGAACTACAATACTATGGCACTACTTGCCAAGTGTTCTTCCAGATACTTTATAAACCTTAGTTCATTTGATGTTCACATTAACCCCTTTGAAAAAGGACATGTTATTCCCACCACAGAGATGATGAAACGGAGATGTAGAACGGGCCAAACAAAACCTGCAAACAGCAGGGATTTGTACCTAGGACTGTTTAAATCCCAGGCCAATGCTTGTTCTATGATTTTGAGGTTGTCAAAATACATCCATGAGCCAGGGCCAGCATGTGAGTTGGGTGGCTGAGGTGCTGGATGAGGGTCTTGGTGAGGCCCAAGGAAGCAGTTTGTTGTCTAAAATGTTCTCATTGATGCCTGGGATCCACTAGGTATACCTTTCCCAAGAAGTGTTTCTGATCTTCAGTAATGACAGATAAATGCCTCCTTTTCAGCCTGCCTGAATTATACACATTCTTTAAGACTGATCTTAAATTCCCTTTTGTGTGAGGGCATATACTTTTCTTCCTTCCTAGATGCTTTTTGAGAATATTACATCACTTTTTTTTTTTTTACTGTTCTTTCATTCAAATAGAAAAACTATCTTATACTTTTCTAAACATGGAGAATATGGGAAAAAGTGGGAAAAACTCCCAATCCACAGAGCAGAGAGAGATGCTTAGAAATCATTGCACGATGTTAAAAGTGCTACAAAGAGGCAGCTATGGATTACATTGGAAGGAGTATCATGCTGCTCCTAATTGTCTCTAAGGGTGAGACGAGGGATAGTGATGGTATTTTAATTGAGGTTTGGTTGTTGAATAGGCTCTCCACGAGGCAAATAAAGAAGTAGAAAGCATCCTGGGAAGACTTCTGAGCATGTTAAGTACTTAGAGGTTTGTGAAAGACTATGTTTTTGAGACTGCAAATAATACCATACGACTGGAGTATAATGCATGCTGGGATCTGTAGGCAGAGTGAACACAGCGAAATATGCCAGGGACAGATCTTCAAGGGATTTACAAACAAGTTAAATGATTAATTGTTTCTCTTTTTTCTTTTTCTGTCCTGCCCCCCCCCCCCCCGGAAGTCAAAGCAAAGATATGGCTTGCTTTCAAGCATATGAGTGACTTGTTAGGTTTTTGTTTTAGAAAGATCATGTTGGAAGAAGTAGGGAGAAAATATTAATGCAGAGAGGAAAATATTGAGGGCAGGGGGACAGTTAGTTTGGGTATTGAATATCGCTTTCCAAAATAGTTTTTAATAACCTCCTAAATTAGTGCTAATAGTAACAAAGATCAGGAGAAATTTTAAAAACCAGAGCTAATAGTTGATGCAATAGGGAATGAGGAGGAGAAAAAGAAGATGATCTTAAGCATTCTAATTTAGAAAACCAAAATAGGAAATGGTTAAGGAAGAAGGTTGATTGTGATCACATTCCATTTGTATAATATACAAAAACGAGTACAAATAATCTATAAGTCATATAGATCAGAATATTAGTTACCCTTGGGGAGAGTCTGGTTTGTGACTGGGGTAAAGCATAATGAAGGTGTCTAGGGTTTTGGTGATATATTTCTTGATCTGAGTGGTGATTACATGGCTGGGCTCACCTGGTAAAAATTCATTAAACTAAAGACTTAGAATATGTATACTTGTCTTTATATATGATGTGCCGCACTAATACGTTTACTTAAAAATAATTTACTGAGAGCAAACTGAGGGTTGATGGGGGGTGGGAGGGAGGAGAGGGTGGGTGATGGGTATTGAGGAGGGCACCTTTTGGGATGAGCACTGGGTGTTGTATGGAAACCAATTTGACAATAAATTTCATATATAAATAAAAAAATAAAATAAAATAAAAATTAGTTTAGGATATCAAAAAAAATTTAAAATAAGCTTAATGGATAATTTTAAGATCAGTGAAAATGCAGCTGAAGAAGGAGTCAGCTAGATGGAGAATAAATATGAAGAAATCATATTCACAGTGACAGTGTATAACACGGTCTATGCCTTATACTTCATGGCAATCTTTCTCAGTGCTTCTGTCTTCTCCAATTCCTTGGTTTCTTCTCGTTCCTCAATTCTTCATATTTTCTAGGGTTTCATTAATGGCTTTCTTAATCATAAACATTCTTTTGTATCTACTCAATAAAAGCAGTATTTTTTTTTTAATTTTCAATGTTTATTTTTAAGAGAGAGAGAACGAGCACGAGTGGGGGAGGGGAAGAGAGAGAGACAGACACAGAATCAGAAGCAGGCTTCAGGCTCTGAGCTGTCAGCACAGAGACCAATGTGGAGCTTGAACCCACAAACTGTGACATCATGACTTGAGCTGAAGTTGGGAGCTCTTAGGTGCCCCTAAAAGCAGTATTTTTCAAAGAAACATTTATCTAAGATGTATGAGGTTACTAAAACTATTAATCAAATGGCATCAGTTTAATATCAGACATGTTTGAAATATTTGAAATACATTTTAAAGACATTTCCTAATAAGTTTTTGTTTTATGGTTTAAGAGATGATTTCTTCCAAAAGAAAGAAAGAAAGAAAGAAAACCAAAAACCAAGATAAATTGATTCTCTGTAGAATGTCTAAGAAGAAAATAGAGAGTCATACAAATGTTTCCATATCAAGGTGGAGAAAATTATTTTTTCATTTTTTTCACGTTTTTATTTAAATTGCAGTTAGATAACACGGTGTACTCTTAGTTTCAGGTGTAGAATATAGTGATTTGTTACATACAACACGCAGTGCTCATCATAATCACCCTCCTTCATAACCAGCAACCACTTAACCCATCCTGCTGCCCACCTCCACTCCAATACGGTTAATGTAAGATTTGATGAAATAACTTAGAAGAGAGGATGTAGGGGCACCTGAGCAGCTCAGTTAGTTAAGCATCTGATTGTTTTTTTTTTAATGTTTATAATTTTGAGAGGGAGAGAGAGAGAGAAGAGAGAGAGAACACATGAGAGAGAGCAGGGGAGGAGCAGAGAGAGGGAGAGAGACAATTCCAAGCAGGCTCTGGCATGACACAGGACTCAATCTCACAAACCATGATATGGTGACCCCAGCTGAAATCGAAAGTTGTATGCTTAATTGACTGAACCACTCAGGCACACCAGCATCAGATAATTGATTTCCGCTCAGGTCATAATCTCATGGTTGTAAGATCAAGTGTTGGGCGAGGAACCTGCTTAAGATTCTTTTTCTCCCTTTCTCTGTCTCCCCCCTGCTCCACTTGTGCTCTCTTGAAAGAAATAAATAAATAAATAAATAAATAAATAAATAAATAAATAAATAAATAAATATTTTTAATAAGAAGAAAGGATACACTTATATTATGCAATGTAACTTTTAAGAGGAATTTTCTCATTCTAGGAAATAAAGTAGTTTCTATTTGCTGTCTCAACTTTGACAGGTTATTTATGTACACTATCCTAAACAAATGTGATTGAAATTTTAATTAAATAATTTATTTTAAGGTGATTGTAGATTCACATGAAGTTGTAAGAAATAACTCAGAGAAATCCCATCTACCATTTCCCCATCTAACAGTTATATCTCACAGAAGTATAGTAGGAACACAACTAGTATATTTACATTCATACAGCTAACATACACAACATTTCCATCAGCACAATGATCCTTCATATGGACATTTTATTAAATCATATCTTCTTCCCTGTCCCCACTTCACCCAGAGGCCAACCCCTGGGAACCACAACCATGTGTTCTTCATTTCTAACATATTGTCAATTCAAAAATGTTACATAATTGGAGTCATACAGTATGTAATCTTTTGGGATTGCCATATTTCACTAAGTGTAATCAATTTCCTAGAAATTTGTCATATGTCAATGGTTCATTCTTTTTTATTGTTAAATATTATTCCATGGTATCCGTTAACAACTCTCTTGTTAAAAGTTATCTGGGTTGTTTTCAGTTTTTGACTATTATGAGTAAAGCTGCTATGAACGTCCATGTATGGGTTTTAGTGGTGAACATAATTCTTCATTTCTCTGGGATAAATGCCCAAGAGTGATATGTGGGTCACATGATAGTTGCAAAAAGGCACCAAACCATTTTCCAGAAAAGCTATGCTATTTTACATTCTTACCAGCAGCGTGTGAGCGATCCAGTGCCTCCACACCTTTGCCAGCATTTATATTTTACTTTAGTCATTCTGGCAGGTGGATAACTCATTGTGGTTTTAAGTTGCGTTTATCGGGGCGCCTGGGTGGCGCAGTCGGTTAAGCGTCCGATTTCAGCCAGGTCACGATCTCGCGGTCCGTGAGTTCGAGCCCCGCGTCGGGCTCTGGGCTGATGGCTTGGAGCCTGGAGCCTGCTTCCGATTCTGTGTCTCCCTCTCTCTGCCCCTCCCCCGTTCATGCTCTGTCTCTCTCTGTCCCAAAAATAAATAAACGTTGAAAAAAAAAATTTAAAAAAAAAAATAAATAAATAAACATAAAAAAAATTTTTTTTAATCTAGATTTTCTGACTTCCTGTTACTAGGAGGCAGGTATATCCCAAACCGAACTATTGTGCTTTGGTTCCTCTTCAGTGTCAGCCTCAAATCAGTCTCATCTTCTAGCTCACATTCTTTTTTTATTAAAAAAATAATAATAATAAGTTGCGTTTACCTAATCGTTAATGATTTTGAACATACTTTTAATGTAGATTGTTTGCCATCAATTACATTTTGAAAATTTGAAAACAAGGTTCTAATGAACCTTTCAGGTTGAGACGTAGAGAAAGCAACTATAAATAGCATTCCCAATGTCAGGAGAATAGAGTTGGCCATAGATGCAAAGTTGGATGCAGCAGGCCAACAAAGAGTTTGTGTTTGGATGAGAGCAGGTAATTAAAAGAGAAAGTAAATGTGGCATAGAGCTGGATAAGGAGAAAAGAGAGACATTTGATAATACCAGCAGTTAAGGCAGTGGACACTCATAAAACATCAAGAACTGGAGTAGAACTGGGGTGTGCTGTCATGGAACACTAAAATGGTAATGTTTTTTTAAAAATTCAAAACCCTGAAGCTTCAAAATCTATGAAAACTTGTTTGGGGGAGGAGTGGAAAGCAGTGTGTAAGGAAGAATGCCTGGTACTGGGATCAAAAACAAAACAAATTCCAAGTGGGACAAGCTTGATAAACACAGAAATCGGGATAGCCAATGGGAGGAATCGCCCAGATAAAGAGGTACCTTCCTAAGTCAGTCTAGATACATTTCCTGAACACTTGATGGTTTTTGTTGTTATTGTTGTTGTTTTCTGATACAGGAGAGAAAGACAGATATAAAAACGTGGGAAACGGTTAGGGCTAATTTATGAGCTTCAGGGATTGGTCTGTGACAAAAATGGTGAAGTTAGAAAAAGAAATATGACAAGGAAAGGTCTATGTGTCGATCCGTGATGCTTAATGTCAGTGACTGCTTCTGGACTCCTTGTTATGTGAGAGAAACAAACCACTATTTGCTTAAAACACTATTAGTCTGGTATTATTATTTGCAAGGAAGTTTTAAAAAGGATTCCCAGTGTATTCAGACACTGTGGACCGATGGCAGAGAAAACTGTCTTCATTTCTTCACTTTTCTCTTCATTACACGTGTGGCCTCCCAAATCTTGAATTACCTTTTAGAATAAAACACCACAGACAACCCATGAGGGAAATCACAGCTGATCTCATACATAGAGAAGTCCTCATGGTTCCTGAGGTAGGAAGTTGAGAGAAGATCTTTTGCCTCCAAAGTTCTCCCCAACTGAGGTGCCACAAGTCTGAGTTCGTTTTTGTTTCTATTTTCTCTCTTTGTTCCTTTTGAAACTTCCAATGAAGCTAGGACAAAACCTATTAAACACATGCATAGAAATGTTAATAGAGTTTTGGATAACATCTCCTTTTAGAGTGGAGAACCCAGGAGGTTAAAAGCTCTGGAAATTTGGGAATATAGGAAGACAAGGAAAAAAGGGAGTAAATAACCAACAATGGCAAGTGAGGACCTGTACATTACATTCACTCTCTTTGTGCCCTTTCTCGTGAACAAATTCAGATTTGGTTTGTCCTGCTTACTGGCCCTGCCTGTACCATGATAATTTTGGAGCCTCTAGAACCTAAATATATGTATGTATGTATGTATGTATGTATGTATGTATGTATGTATGTATGTATGTCTGTCTGTCTGTCTGTCTGTCTCTCAGGGGCACAATGACC
This sequence comes from Herpailurus yagouaroundi, assembly GCF_014898765.1. Lineage (NCBI taxonomy): Eukaryota > Metazoa > Chordata > Mammalia > Carnivora > Felidae > Herpailurus > Herpailurus yagouaroundi. The sequence goes on along the minus strand of NW_024412415.1, from coordinate 12,970,957 downwards.
ACCTAGATGTGCTCTGACCATAAGGTAATAAATTTAAAATATATTTCAATAATCCTCTTCCTCCTCTCACTAACAATCTGGCTTTGCCACCACACTGTGAGGACTTCTATGCAGGGGCTATTCCCCACCCTGCCCTTGACTCAGGCTCTGGCATAACGTGCAGCCTGTGCATCGCAGCAGGGATGAGCCCAGGGTTTAGAGAGGTACAAATTACTAAATCAACATGCTTATCTTACTGGTTATCGGTTTGGGGCTGAACTCAAAATAATCTTTGCAGCTCTTTCAATCCTCCTACTAATGTAATATTTTTTACCAAGATGTGCAATATGTGTAATGAACTCCTTCCTAGTGTTTTGAAAGGAATTATGCTTAGTTAAGGAAGGTGGGGAAAGGTAAAAGGTGAAGAGAATTTTGTATATAGATGTTATTTCTTTGTAATAGAAATGACATAGTTGAAAACTTCCCTCATGCAACCTCACAGTTTATCCCTGCACGGGCATGATTAAGATTACTATTAACCTGCTACTTGTTTGTCTCAACATAAAATTTTTATCTTAACTAAAAATATGGCTGATTCAACTCCTTATCCCTCCAATTGTTGGGTAATGGATGTTTCCCAAGTAAATAACAAGCTTCTAAGAAATTACCCTAATCAACAAACACCTTTACTCCAAACTGCTCACAGGGTAAAGTGAATCAGAATCCATTTCTCTGGCCTCAAGCCATAACGGAAGCAGGTAACAAACATGAAGCACTAAGCTTTTCTGCAGTTAATTTGGAAGAAACAGTTTTACATGGAGAAAGCCTGATGGTGCTTAGTTGGTAGAAACAAACACATATCCTGTGAGTGTGGGATATTTCAGGAAAGGGTGTTTTGAATGTCTCTAAACATCCTTTATCAGATCAAAGAGAGGTTAAACCCTTGTTCTGGATTTGGGCGCAGCAAGGTTTCTTAGCACCTTCTATTTTGTATTTTACACTTATGCACCCCACATTGTTAAAAAAGAAAATGAAATTAGCTCACCAAGGGCTTAATTATATCCTCTTCAGTGGGCATCAATACTATTGGCAGCCCTCATAGGGATATTCTCTTGACAAATCAAGTTATTGTCTGACGCATGAAGTGTTAGATTATGATCAAGCCAGCGTGATGCTGTGATTCATGGCTACTCTATTACTGAGGGGAAGCAGGATTTCTGTTTCACAACGACTTTGAATTTCTGGTGAGACAAGTGAATCCTTTTGTTCAACCTCAGGAGTTCATCTTCAGTGTCTTAGAACAGAATTGTTTTACAGACTCAAACATGTGAAGACACAGAGGGATATTAAATAATGATGTGGGAGAGCTTCTCCTCCTGCGACAAACCCTTTGGAATTCTAACAAGGGCCTAACGTGAACTGAGCAATCCAAATAGTGAGTGATAAAGGTAGAATATTTCCATTGTAGAATTTAATGTCTTAATGGATATGTTTTTGGCATTCTGTTTTTCATATCACAGTTACCAGCCCACAGTCTCACTACTTTGCTGATATGTGTACCACAGTAAACATTTTATTATTGAGGAAAATTCTGTTTAGCAGGTTTACAGAAACCTGTGGTTATATAATTGCCAATGTTTTTCCAATATGATTTTTAAGGCTGTTTAGATACTTTATATAAAATAATTTTATAAAAGAAAACAGTTGTTAGAAAAAAAATTTAATAACAGGAAAACACAAAGAATTAAATAAAAATTACTTTCTTACCACTGGGAGATATTTTTTGGTCATTTTTGTGTATACACGTATAGTATTATAATATGCATAGAAAAGTGTTTTTTTTCAAAGCAGCCTCATAACTCTACCTATTTTTCATACCCAAATTTTTCATTTAACAATGTGGTATAGACATTTTCTCATTAGCAGTCAATCTTGTTAATGAAAATGGTACTTTGGCTGAATGTTTATGTATAGAAACTGCAGCTGAGTACCTGTATAAAATTAAATATTTTAAAATAAATTCAGGAAAATTCATAAGTTGCTAGGTTTATGTTTTCATAATCGTGGTATGAGGTATTTCACACCCTCCCTTTGTTTCACATCAGAGGGCTAATGCCCTAGGCTCTTTGTTCCCCATGATTTCTCAGTGTGTAGGTTAGCAGGCTGAGGAGATAAAAGGCAAGAAGTTAAGAGGAGGGAGTTGCTTCTGTTGCAAAACTGTAGCAGATAGAGAATATATATTAATAGTATCAGGAAGCTGTTCTATGCACCATCCCTTCCAATCTCGGTTTTTAGTTCTCCAGATACTTCCATCAGGATCAGGGCTAGAGAATATATATATATATATATATATATATATATATATATATATATATACACACATATTTTTCAGGGCACACCTGGGTGGCTCAGTCAGTTAGGCCTCCAAGTACCGCTCAGGTCACGATCTCACAGTCCCGCATCAGGCTCTGTGCTGACAGCTCAGAGCCTGGAGCCTTCTTCAGATTCTGTGTCTCCCTCTCTCTCTGCCTCTCCCCCCTCAAAAATAAATAAACATTAAAACAAGTGTAGTAAAAAATATCTTGTTCAGTAGGAATAGAAAAAGAGAAACCATAACTTGAAAGGATCTATGTAGCAGTCATCCTGTGTTCCTACCTTCATAAACTCTGGTTGTGTATGTGCTTTGGATTCAGCCTGTGTCACTCCATATAGATTTCAAATTTTTGTTGATGCCCTTCATGGATAACAATACAGGAGTCCTGCCTGGAGAATGTGGACATTGAGACAGATCTTTGAAGAAGCCATTTGTCCTTTGAGCCATGCCTCATAGAATATACCAAAGAAACAACACTAAAAAAAAAATCCTCAAAAGGGATCATAAACATAAATGTAAAACCTATATAAAACTTCTATAGGAAAATAGAGGAGAAAATCTTTGTGACTTCTAGGTAAGCAATGATTTCTTAGATATGACATCAAAAGCATGATCCCCAGAAGAAAATATTGATAAATAAGACATCATCAAAACTAAAATTTTTGCTTTTGAAAAAAATACTTCTAGGATAGTGAAGAGAGAACAACAGTGTAGGAGAAAACATTTGCAAGGCACACATATGATTAAGGATTTTAACCAGGATGTGTAATAAGCCTCAGATCTTAATAATAGGAAAATAAGACATTCAGTAGATAAACGTCACCAAAGAAAATACAGAGATAGGAAATGAGTAAAATGAAAAGATGCTCAATATCATTAATAATCAAGGAAATGCAAGTGAAAACCATGATGTGGTGCAACTATTATAATGGCTAAAATTCAAATACCATTTCAAATTAGTGAGGATGTGGAAGAACTAAAACTCTCATACGCTGATTGGAATATAAAATGGTACACTTTGGGAAAACAATTGGGCAGCTTCTTATAATATTAAACACACACCTACCACTTGATACAGGCTAGGAATTTACCTAAGAGAAAAGAAGCAATATACTCAAAGGCTTGTACACAAATGGTCACAGCAGCTTTATTTGTTATAGCCAAAAACTAAGAACAACCCAAAGGTATCAAGAAATGAATGCTTACACCAGCTACTGTATATCCATACTCTGGGATACTATTCAGTCATAAGAAGTAGTGAACCATTGTTATATTATAGGTGGATATCAAAATAATTATTCTGAGTGAAAGAAGCCAGACAGTAAAAGGCACATACTATATGATTTTATTTATAGAAAATTTAGGTAAAACAAACTAATTCATAGTGACATAAAGCCTAGGAGCAATTAAATGTGTGTAAGTAGATGTGGGCTGAAATGAGTGAAGAGAAGGAATAAAAAAAGCATGACCCAAGAAAGTCTTGCAAGTTGATAGATATGTTCACTATCTTCATTTTAATGATGGTTTCATGGATGTATACTGATGTCAAAAGTTGTCAAATGATAGGCATTCGTATGTGCAGTTTATTGTATGTTAGCTATACTTCAGTTATGCCTATAAATAGGTTAGAAAGATACATGTGGCTAAATAAATACAATTTTTTTAATACTGCCTATATTTGTTTTTAAAACTTTTTTTAATGTTTATTTTTTAAAGTTTTGACAGAGACAGAGAGACAGAGCATGAGCGGGGGAGGGACAGAGAGACAGCGAGACACAGAATCGGAAGCAGGCTCCAGGATCTGAGCTGTCAGCACAGAGCCAAACGCGGGGCTTGAACTCACACTGGGAGATCATGACCTGAGCCGAAGTTGGACGCTCAACTGACTGAGCCACCCAGGCGCCCCTTATACTGCCTATATTTCTATACTTTATACAGGATTACCTTTGTAGTGACTCATGTTTTAACTGAAAATTACTTAACATAGTTAAGAACTAAGGGATAATTTGAAATCTTCAATACAAATTCCAGATAACAGTAAGAAAGGAGTTCATGGCTAATGACTGAAAATAGGGGAAAATGGCTCCCTTGGGATGGGAGGGTGTCTGAATTCAAAATATCAGGAAACTTCTGTGTGTGTGTGAAATATCAGGGAAGGTGGCAACTTTTATGAATGAGGGTTACTGCTATGCCCAATTCCCTGTGGCTCATTGGAATATCAGACCCAGACAAGGAGACAACCCCAGAACCTGAAACCACGGTCACTGTTTCTCTGTCCCCTCTTCCATGGGAATTCTTGATTCTGCCTGATTGGGATGTCCTCATCTATACATGCACTCAGTATTAGCATCCCTGCCCATACATCTAGTTATTTAAGTAAGATAAAATAAACTGCTCACTGGGAATTATGTGAGGATCCTTGCTGGAGCCTTAACAGCTGAATAAAGTGTTTTTCAAACTTCAGTGTGAAGATGAATCAGTATGAATAATATTATGAAAATATATTAAACATGTAAATTCCTAAGCCCTGATCCTAAATGTGCTGCTTTAATAAGCTTGGAATGGGGGACACTGAAGGTAGTGTAATGCAAATAACTACCAAATTATACTTTGACATCTATGAATTGAGTGGTTTTTTTCCTATGCATTTTCTGTTCTTTTTTAAAATGTTTATTTATTTTGAGAGAGAGAGAGAGAGAGAGCGTGAGCAAGTGGGGTGAGGGTGAGGCTGAGAGAGGGGTGAGAAAGAGCCCCAAGCAGGCTCTGCACTGACAGTGTGGGGCTCAATCCCATGACCAGGAGACCATGACCTGAGCCAAAATCAAGAGTCAGCTGCTTAACCAACTGAACCACCCAAGCGCACCCATGCATTTTCTGTTCTAATAGGAATTTGATGTCTTATGTCAAACTGTATATAAATTAGTAATTTGCTTTCATAATTATAACCTCAACACCATTGATACAGTGAGGAGCTTTTCCTCTCAGGCTCCTCCTTTCATGTCATTTTCAAAAAGACCACTTTGGGCCAGCAACTAGGCTTGATATGGAGAGGAAAAGATCCTTGGCCTTGAGGACAATGGAGTTTGGGAGAGTATGGTAGAGTAAAATGACCAAGCAGAAAATTCTGGGGCTGGGTCACTTGATCCTTCCCTTAATGACAGCATCTGATTCTTCCATTAATGTGTTGTCTAATCTATGATCTGATCAGGTAATTAGATGCCTTTAATTTTCCTTCCAAAACTTACATAATATCATTCTAGTTTAGATCTAAAATAGATTAGTTTCAGACCATCGTCCAAAAGAAATACCTGGCAGGATCCGAGTGTATAAATAAATAAAAACCACAGAAAGTTATATTATTCTTCAGTTTTCTGTCAGTTATGTATATGTTTCTGTCCCGGCCTATTTGTAAGTTGGAGAACACCAAAGTCCTCTGGTTCACTTCTCATTCACTAAAATTTACGTTGAAGGAGAAAATGCTTCCATCTGGCTCTCAATTATCTGAGACATGTGAATACCTTGTATTACCAAAAATAAGTGAGGAATGCAGTCAACAGAGTAAACTCTACTATATTGGGAAGACTGAGGTGACTTCATATACATGATATCACTGCCAGCCCTGTGGGGAGAGCCAAAATTTGAAAATGGTGAAGTAACCTCCGATGACAGATCAGTTTCAGGGGGCATCAAGGAGCAACAGAGTTTCCTATTTCCTTTATACATTATTCAGGAGACATCAAGCAGCCTTCTGAAAGCAGTCAGATTAGAGAATGCACACATCTCTAATAGACTTTCCTTGGCTTAGAATGACAGCTACCAACGCTGTTACCCACCTTTCCACTGCCCCCTACACTCCAAAGCTGGCATATTGAGAGCCCATGTTGCATGTTTAGATTGCAGAGATAAGAGTTAGCTTTTCTGTTGGAAATGGATAACGATGCATCAATTATGTGGCCACCTTTGCTTCTGCTGACAAGGTGCATCTTTTATTTCTCCATATTTCAAGGAGGCCACTAACAAATGCTAAGGCATTGTCATCCAAAAAATGTAGATTGCTCAGTTGGCAGATGGACTTGCAGCATTGTTTGTTTGTTTTTTTCCAACTGCCCTGAAATGGGTTATCTTAAATGGAATATTAAACACTTCAAGCAATACAGAGCCCACTGATCGAGGCTTTTAACAGAACTATGCCCCGTATGATTTTCTAGATTAGTCCATAACATAAACAGAGTGACCCAAGAGAAGGGGCATTCACATGACTAATAAATTACCTCCACTAACAGTCCCAGTTTAATTGGGTTTACTAAATTTTATGCCACAGTTTAGTAGTTTGTACTTAGGACTAGCAGCCTGCCTTTGAAGGTTTTGAGAGATTTTCTTAATAATGGCAATGAGACTGATCTTAGACAAAGCCGATCACTACAGCCTTTGCTGTTGTAGAATATGATCAACATATTGTATGTAACTCCTGAAGATTCATACACCAAAAGACCCAGATCTGAAAACATTGACACCAAGAACCAAACGATCATTTACACGCTCACACCAGGAATCATGCTAGAGTAATAGCTGACTTCATTGCTCTATTGAAGAGGTTTGCCAATGTTGTTTTCCCCAATTACTTTATTTCTTTCAAATCTACAGTGGAAGATGATGATTTTGTGAAGAGGCACAGGCTTTCAAATGCTTTTAAATACTTATCAGTGTTGAAAAACAAACACAAATACATAAAAATAAAAGCATTTGTGAAATTGTGTTTGCCTTGCTAAAGAATGAGTATCTTCCATAATCAAAAGAACTGTGATTTTTCTCCAAATGTTATTATAGCTCTTTATCCTCTCACTTTATTCAGAGCTGTGAGGATTGACATTTTTTTCTCCGTGTCACTAGAGAGCTTGGTGATACTTAACCCTTTCATTAACTGTGAAGGGCTATGCATATCTAGTGCTAACTGGCTGGGGGGACACAGGGAAACTCTTACAAGCATTTTTCTGACTTTATAATCAATATCAAACATCTCTAAGATTATCACAGTCCTTCCAACTGGAAAAAAAAAAGTTGCAAATGGTGGCCTTCAAGTAGAAGATAGCCTGAAAATAGATTGTGTCTGACCAGGACATGGTTTAAAATGTTTTAATTTTGAGGAGGCTGGGTGGCTCTGTGGGTTAAGGGTCCAACTTAGGCTCAAGTCATGATCTCACAGTTTGTGAATTTGACCCCTCTTGGGGCTCTGTGCTGACAGCTCAGAGCATGGAACCTGCTTCTGATTCTATGACTCCCTCTCTCTCTCTGCCCGCCCCCCCATCATGCTGTGTGTGTGTGTCTCTCTCTCTCTCAAAAAATGAATAAACATTAATTTTTTTAAATATAATGTTTTAACTTGTATGTGAGTGGTTTTAAATGGAGAATGTTCCCTAGCTCCTTCGTTCCTACAGTCCTTAAGAACTATTTGGAACCCACATCTTGACACATTAATATTTTGTTCCTGGCCCAACTGGGCATTTGAGCTTGTGTGTCTTGATTTAGGTATGCTATTCTCCTATAAAGTGAAACTGCTGAAAACATAAGTTTCTTGAAGTTGGTAGAAAAACAGAAGCACCTGTTTCCAGGAAGCGAGAGATTTTATGCTCATTTTTCTCATAAAATTTTATTTTTGCAGTTGTAATACATGTTTTAAAACCCTATGTAAGTGTTTTAAAATCTTCTTTGCGAAGAGATGGAGACTCTAAAAAAAAGTTTGACATAACTTTACTATCTCAGGAAACCCTTGTCTGGGAAGATAAAAGCTACAAATGACTAAATGTTCCCCCCAAGAGTTCTTGAAAGACTCATCAATTACTTAATAGAAAGAGCAAAAAACAGGGGCACCTGAGTGGCTCTGTTGGTAAAGTGTCTGACTTCAGCTCAGGTCACGATCTCAGGGTTTATGAGTTTGAGTCCCACATTGGGCTCTCTGCTGTCAGCAGGAGCAGCTTGGGATCTTCTGCCCCTCCCCACTCACACTCACACACACTCTCTCAAAAATAAATATATAAAAAAAGATGGGGCGCCTGGGTGGCGCAGTCGGTTAAGCGTCCGACTTCAACCAGGTCACGATCTCGCGGTCCGGGAGTTCGAGCCCCGCGTCAGGCTCTGGGCTGATGGCTGATGGCTCAGAGCCTGGAGCCTGTTTCTGATTCTGTGTCTCCCTCTCTCTCTCTGCCCCTCCCCCGTTCATGCTCTGTCTCTGTCCCCAAAATAAATAAACTTTGAAAAAAAAATTTTTTAAAAAAAGAGAAAGATCATAGGACAACTTATACCTTAACTCTTAGAACTTCTTTACTCAAAACTGTTGACCTTCTATATCTACAAACTCTAAATTATTATTTTGTGATTTTAATCAATCTAAAACAAGTTCCTAAATTGGAAATGCACCTTAAACTTGACTTCAGAATCTTATTAAATATCCCGAATTTATTCTTTCCCTCTAATATACTGTCAGGGCACTGTTGTCCCTGCCTCAGTAAGCAATAAACCCAGCTTTGTCTTACCACTAGGTTTGGAGTGTTTTTGTTTTTTGTTTTTCTTTTTGGTGATGTTTGACAATATCTCACAATACCGTGGTCTTTATTTTTTGTTTCCTGGCAGGTTCAGAAAACTAAGTAATAGTAAGTAAAAATATAAATATAATAAAACCATGAACCTAAGTTAGTAGATTCCATGGAATGCCAGTGTTGGAAGAGATATGACCACTAATATCATTTCTCTCAATTCGCTCTTCTTTGGATAATCTCCTTTGCTTTCCATGTGTTCTTGTAAGATTTGATTTCTGGATTCTTTACTCTTACAGGCAAAGAGATTGGGTAAAATGCCATATAATGGTTCAGATATGAGTTGGTGAGAGAGATTTAGTCATAAATATAAAAGCAGAAAAGTAAGGGAGTTATCAATGATGGTCAAAAGAACCAATCTATTTGTTAGTAATTAGGCCATGGAAGAAAGAGAACATATTTAAACATGACTAAGACTTTAGGTATTAAAAATCTGGGGAATGGTGGTGCCAATGTCATAATGGGAAAAAATGAGCATGTTATTTTACAGAAAGACTATATACCTGTATTTGACTCATTTTAGACTTTGATTGGACAGCAAAATGGAGATATGTTTAAAAAAATAGACTGAAGAATATAGACCTAGAGAGAATGTGAATTACCAAGGTAGAAAATGGATATTTATAAATGAACTGATCTCTTTGTGGGTACAGAAAAGGAATAAATAGAATTCTCCTAGTGAACCTCAAAGAAGAAGGAAAAAGAAGAGGAAGACAAGGAAGAAAAATATGGAAGAGAAGAAAGAAGAGAGGGAAGGAGAGAAAAGAAAAAAAAAGAAAGAACAAAGAAATAATGAGAAGGGATTACTAGAGGAGAAGGGAAGCAAAGGAAAGGGAAAGGGAAACATTCTAACAAAGAAAATAAATCTAAGTGAGTTCAAGAGGGAAAGGACCAAATCAAGTTAAAAAGTAATATTTTAGAATGAAGGAAGTGGCTAAGTTTCTGAAGTAAAGGTTAAAAATACATGAGGTTGGGGTGCCTGAGTGGCTCAATTGGTTAAGCATCTGACTTTGGCTCAGGTCATGATCTCATGGTTGGTGAGTTTGAGCCCCACTTCAGGCTCTGTGCTGACAGTTAGGAACCTGGAGCCTTGCTTCAGATTCTCTGTCTCCCTGTCTTTCTGTTCCTCCCCTGCTCGCACTCTGTCTCTTTCAAAAAATAAACGTTTTTTAAAGTTTTAAAAATAAATGAGGTGAGGATAAGACCTTGCCAAAAAAATTGAAAACAATGAATCAAAATATTAATGTTGTCCAGAAAAAGAACAGCTCTGGAGAGAGCTAGCTCTGGAGAGATTTTAGACTCAGTTGAAAATAAAACCCAGATTGGAAAAGTTTAAAATTTTATATGTAAATGGAAAAAGAAAAGTGCCTGAATACTTTTAATTTTCAATGGTCTCTGTTGAATTTTAAAGCAATATATATATATATACATATATATATATATACACACACACAAATATATATGTGTATATGTATATATATATGTGTGTGTATATATATACACATATATACACACATACATATTTTTATTATATGCATATACATATATTATATACATATACATATATATGACAATAAAACAGTGAGACACAGAATCAAAAAAAATCTATAAAGTGAGATTGTGTATCTGAACAAGTAATTATAATTACTTAAATGAAAATATGATCTGTTCTGGGGTGTGTGTGTGTGTGTGTGTGTGTGTGTGTGTGAGAGAGAGAGAGAGAGAGAGAGAGAGAGCGACAGAGACAGAGAAGAGTTAAAACCAAAATTTATATGCTTTGTCCTTTTTTTCATTCTCGCTGATGGTCTCGTTCTCTCAATTCCATGAGACATTACTGATTGCTAAGGTTATCACAGCTTTGCTTTTATTTTTTTCCCTTTGCCATCACCTATTCTTCAGCTGCTGCTTCTTTCTAGTCCTTCCATGGGTCATGCACCCCCATCTCATTACAGACAGAATCCTTTTTAAATGAACTTCCATAATATCAAAATCATTTTGTCACCTAGCAGTTTCTTCCTTGAAGCACCCACATGAAACACTATAATGAGGTTCTTCCTAGGGAAAACTTTTCCCATTTAGTGGACTTTGCCTATTGCCTGCAGTTTCTGAGTGGTTAATGATATTTTCTTCTGATGTCTTAAGAATCGATCTCTTAGAGTTTTCTCTGAAAATCTTGGCACAAGCAAGCCATTTCCTAAGGATAATAAGAGCAAAGTCACCATTGGATTGTAATTCATAAAAAAGGGTGTGCAATCCTCGGATTTTATATCATTTCTCATGGGGAATTGACTTCTACTTCTAGCACTTTCATTTTGAATGTTGCAAGAATACAGTCCTTGAGATAAGCAAAGGATTGCTTTATTTTACCTAACTTAAATTAAAATTAAATGCTTAAGATACAGAGTAAAATTGTTTAAGGTACATGCAAAAGCTTTTTTGTTTTTACAAATATGTAAATCGTTTATATACTATGTTCTGTTAGTGCATATAGAAACATCTTTGGGTTTTTGCTTTTTTTCTTAAGGTGTAAATTCTTAGGTAGCATTTCATAGGCAGCATTTCTCAAAGTGTGGTACATGAACTACCTCTATTAAATTCATTTGAGATTATTTTCAGACCAAATGAATTAGGAATCTGCATCTTTAATAAAGTGATGATTAAGCATTGAAGTTTGAGAAATCCCTTAGCAATACTACACAAATAGTACCTGTATTTATGTTTGACAGAATCTATTTCTGCATGCATTGTAAGATGCTCATCTGTAGTTTACAGATATCTTTGATCTTTAACACAATTTGGGGGAAAAAACAATTTCTGAGGAGTAATGGTGTGGCACGGATGATTGAGAGAGCAAACGTCAGTGAGGAGGCATAGGCCTTTATAGTTCCTGTATGGAAACCCTCTCAGGACTTCTGGGAGCCTCATCGCTTTTCTTTTAGTTTCTCCTGCCCAAAAATGTAGCACAAGGAACACAGAGTACATGGCTAGTTTTCTTGCACTTTGAAAAGAATCTGCCTAAAATTGTTGAATGCTTCTTACATGTAAAGCTTGAGGATTAGAGTTTGATATAAGAGAATTAGAAGGAGGCAAGGAATTGAGACACCAGTGCCAATTCAAGAGCAGAGATTGTGAAATACAGAAATTGAGTGGAAAGAGCTCAAGAGATCACAGCTCTTAAGGGAAAAGAGAAAGGCTAACGTCATTTATGAACATGTCCCTTGAGAACAACATGGGAACATTAACTAGGTTTAATGCATATTTGGAGAAGGAAAATGTAATGTCTGATATGGAGCCTCAGAGTTGAACAAACACTAGCTATGTAATATTAATTGGGTGCTTACTCCTTCAGGTACTGTGCAAAATACTTCACAGGCATTATTTAATCTCTGCGGGTCTATGCTTCTGGGACAAAAATGTACATTTTACAGATGAGCAAATAAGGCTTAAGAGGATAAATCATTTACCCCAAGCTCACATAGCTATCAGCACTGAGTTTAAAAGACAAATCTAGGACAGACTTCTAAGTTATGCTTCATGGAAGCATCACTTTGAACTGAAGTTGAAAAGACAAACTCCCCATGAAGACCAGAAAAGAGTGCAGTTGGCGTGAAGGTAAGGTAGTATATATTGAGAGAAACTAGTCAGGTTGCATATAAGCCTGAATCTGTCTCTGTTTACAACTTTACTATTTACACAAGTCTAGTAACCTATTGTTCTAATTTGTTTATTTAGTTACTCAGGTTTGTTGCTATTCTTTGCTAGCCTGTACAGTGGTATGTATCTGAAGGAGTCCCAGGAATAGCAAAATGACACTTGGTCTAAATGGCTGATAGGATGATCATTTGGATGTCTCATTATGGGAGGGAGCTTTATTCTCAAATGTACAGAGAATTCTCCATCTTATCACACTTGGCCATAGCCCTTACCATTGGCAAGGCTCTCGTTCTGCCCTGTTATTTTCATTTTCTGCCCCATTAATCTGCAATCTTTACTTCCTACTCACCCTGAACTCTCATTCTGAATGACCCAGTTCATTACAAACAAATAAAGAAAAATAAAACAACCATTTCAAATAAAAAGAATTCAACAGATCCTTTTTTTTGCCTGCTTCATTGTATTTTCCTAAAAGACATTAAAAATTGTGTGTATATAATTATATCACAATATACAAAATGAAAACAACATTCTCTCTATGACTCCTACATGGATAAAAATTAATAAGCATATCTATTCTAGAATTTCATTTTTAAAAAGAATTAAAGAGACCTAGATCAACAGAGCAATGTTGTTATATTCCATCTACAGTCTATTTGTGGTCCATGGAAACATTTTTAATTAAAAAAATAAAACAACAAATAATATTACACCAATTGTCTTTATAAATCTCTTTCTGACCTGAACTCTGTTATACTAAACAAATATATTTCTTATTCCCTGACTTTCTTTTTTCCATTCTCCTTTTCCTATTTTATTCCATATTGTATTAGTTAGCTTAGGTTACTATAACAAAATACCAGGAAGTGACTGGCTTACACTCTTATTTCTCACAATTCTAGAGGCTAGGAAGTCCAAAATCAAAGTACTGGCACATTCAGTACTGGAAAAGGGCTCTCTTCCTGGTTTGCAGACAATTGCCTTCTCGCTGTGTCCTTACAGAGAGAGAAAGTTATGGTCTTTCTTCCACTTCCTAGAAGAACAACAATCTCATTGCAGAGGGTAAGCATCTTTATGACCTCATCTAAACCTAATATCCTCACAAAGGTACCATCTCCAAATATTATCACATCAGGGATTAGGGTTTCAACATATGAATTTTGAGGAGGCACAAACATTTGGTCTATAACACATAGTAACCTTCCTCTCTGTAACAAACACTCCATGTCCCTTGCCACTCTTACATATAAACAGTCTGGATACACAGGCTCCGTATTTGAGACATCAATTTCTTATCCTGTTAAAGAGAATTGAAAACACGAGATATCTTTTTCCCTACTCTAGAACAGACCATAGAGTTTTTTAACCTTTGGATATTCAGTATCTCTGGTTGTATTCCCAAAAAGTTATACACAGTAAAATAAAAAACCTGTCAACATTATTCAAAGTATGAGAATAGAGAGCTTATTTGTTTCCTGGACTTAGGAATAACTCTAAACTCCATCCTTCTATCTGTAATGCATACTTTGTTTTTTTAAGTTTTTATTGAAATTCCAGTCAACATACAGTGTAGTATTAGTTTCAGGTTTACAGTATAGTGATTCACCACTTCCATATAACAAACAACTAGGTGCTCATCACAACAAGTACTCCTTAATACTTTAATATTTTTACATTCACCGGTTTTTTACTATATTTGTAAGGTTGTTCGATCATTACCACTATCTAATTCCAGGATATGTTTAGCAATTAAAAAAAAAAACTTATTACCAGTCACTGCCCATCATTTTTCTCCTCAGTTCCTGGCAACTACTAATGTACTTTCTGTCTCTATGGATTTACCAATTGTGGATATTTCATATAAATAGAATCATATGCGGCCTTTTGAGCTTGGCTTCCTTCACTTAGCATAATGTTTTCATGGTTTATCCATCCTATGACACGTATCAGTATTTTATTTTTTTATGAATGAGTAAGATTTTATTGTACGTATGTAAATACATCTTGTTAATGCATTCATCAGTTGATGGATATTTGGATTGTTCCTATGAGGTTTTGGCTGTTATGAATAATGCTTCTATAAATATTACAGGAGCATATGTTTTCAGTTATCTTGGGTATATAACTGGCAGTGGAATTGCTGGGTCTTGCAGTAAGCCTGTTTAACTTCTTGAAGAACTAACTTTTCCAAAGCAGCTGCATCATTTTATACTCCCACTAGCAACATATGAAGGTGCCAGTTTCTCCATATTCTCATCAGTACTTATTGTCCTTTTAAAAAAATTACTGCTGTAGCCATCCTAATTGCTATGAAGTGATGTCTCACTGTGATTTTGATTTGCATGTCCCTAATGACTAATGGCATTGCATATATTTTCATGTGCTTACTGACCATTTTGTATATTTTCATAGGAGAAATGTCTATTTGAATCCTTGACCTAATTTTAAGTTAGGCTATTTGTCTTTTTATTGTTGAATTGTAAGGGTACTTTATATATATATCGGATACCAGACTCTTGTCAGATACATGACTTTAAATATTTTCTCCCATTACGTGATTTGTTTTCTCATTTTTCTGATAGTGTCCTTTGACATACAAAAGCTTTTAATTTTGATGATGTCCAATTTATCTATTTTTTCTTTCGTTGCTTATGCTTTGGCATCATATCTAAGAAAATGTTGCCCAGTTCAAAATCACAAAGACTTACACCTGTGTTTTCTAAGAGTTTTATAGTTTTAGCTCTTACATTTAGGTCTTTTATCCATTTTGAGCTATTTTTTTTTAATACCGTGACATGGCAAGGTCCAACTTCATTTTTTTGCATATGAATATCCAGTTATTCCATTTGTTGACAAGACCCTTTTTCTCCCAGTGAATGGTTTGGGCATCTTTGTTCAAATTCAATTAACCATAGACGTACATATTTATTGCTGGAATCTTAATTCTGTTTCATTGATCTGTATGTCTATGACAGTCCACACTGTCCTAAATACTGAAGCATTATAGTTTTGAAATTGGAAGATGTGAGTTCTCCAACTTTATTCTTTTTCAAGATTGCTTTGGCTATTCTGGATTCCTTGTTTCCAAATACATTTTAGAATTAGCTTTTCCATTTCTGCAATGAAAGCAATTGTAATTTTGAGAGACATTGCATAGACTCTGTAGATGAATTTGGGAGTGTGGTAATGAGTAATGGCCCCCAGCCCTACAAAAGATGTCCATATAACTATCCCTAGAACCCATGAATATGTTATATTACATGGCAAAAAAGACTTCACAGGTGTTATTAAGTTAAAGATCATAAGATACTCCTGGGTTATTTTGGCGAGCCCAACATAATCTTAAGTGTACTTATAAGAGAAAAGCACAGGGAGACTTGACTCTAAGAAAGGGCAATATGATGATGGAAGCAGAGAATGAAGTAATATGGCCACAAACAGGAATGAAGTCAACTTCTATGAGCTTGATGAGGCAAAAAAGAGAATCTCCCCCAGAAGCCTCCAGAAGGAAACATCTCTCCCAACATGTTGGCTTTAGCATCTAAGACCCCCATTCTTATTATTCTCTGGAGGACCTCTGACCTCCAGCACTGTAAAAGAATAAATCTGTGTGTTTTTTAACTACTAAATTGTAGTAAAATGGTATAGGAGCAATAAGCAGACTAAAATAAGAAGTATTTTCATGTTAACAATGTTGTCTTCCAACCCATGAACACAGGATGGTTTTGCATTTGTTTGTCTTCTTTATTTATTTTTTATAATTTTTTTGTTGAAGTATAATTAATATATAGTATTACATTAGCTTCAGGTGGACAACATATTTATCAACAAATCTATCATTACTGAATGCTCACCATGATAAGGATAGTGAACATCTGCCACCATACAATGTTGTATTATTGATTCTATTCCTTCATGCTGTGCTTTTCATTTCTGCAGTTTATCTATTTTACCCATCTCCCCACCCACCTCGCTTCTAGCAACCACCAGTTTGTTCTCTGTATTTAAGAGGTTTTGTTTTGTTTACTGTTTGTTTCTTGGTTTATTTTTTTGTTTTGTTTATTTTTATATTCTGCATGTAAGTAAAATCATATGTCTTTCTCCTTTTGACTTATTTCACTTAGCATAGTATCCTCTAGGTCCGTTCACACAAATGGCAAGATCTCGTTCTTTTTCTATGACTGAGGAATATTCTATTCTCCAACTTCATACCATATCTTCTTTACTCATCTATTGATGGGTTGGTTTCTTCCATCTCTTTGCCATTGTAAATAATGCTTCAATAAACATAGGGTGCATATATCTTTTCAAATTAGTGTCTTTATTTTCTTTGGGTAAATACCCAGTAGTGAATTACTGAGTCATATTCACACCTTCTTTCATTTCTTCCAATAATGGTAGGTAGCTTTCAGTGTACAAGTCTTACACTTCTTTGGGTAAGTTTATTTTTTCCGTGATGTTTCCAGGGGAATTTCTCCTTAATCACATTTCCATGTTATTCATTGCTAGTGTGTGCTAGTCTATAGAAATACACTGATTTCAGGGCACCTGTGTAGCTTAGTTGCTTAAGCATCCAACTCTTGATTTCAGCTCAGGTCATGATCTCACCGTTCATGGAATTGAGCCCTGTATGCTGTCAGCACAGAGCCTGTTTGGGGTTCATTCTCTCTCTCTCTCTCTCTCTCTCTCTCTCTCTCTCTCTCTCTCTCTCTTCCCCCCCCTTTCCAAATAAATAAAATAAACTTAAAAAAATACACTGATTTTTGTATATTCATCTTGTATCATAACTTTAAATTATCCTCTTTATTTTTGGCTTAAAAAGTCCAAGAACTGAAGTTATCTGTCGATGTCACTAAGCTTCTATGTTCATCATCCCCAGGGCTTCATTTTTCACTTGTGGATTCATGGCAGACTTAAGTGGACATATATTCATAATTACTTTTCACATTGACAGGGCTATAGGCCTTACTTTTATCTTATGACTTCATCAAAAATTTAAAATCATATTTAACTCAAATATATGAATTTTAATGTATTCTGGATATAAATTGTCAATGCCACCCTTCACAATCATATAGAAATAGTAATATTTTCATGTAAGTAAACAAAAAAATCCACCCATTTGTCCCTTCCTGCTTCTAACGCATCGCTAACTTTTCCTCTGTTAATTCATGGAAGTTCTAAAATTTTGCTACATTCTTTCAAATACGATCCCAAGGTGTGCCAGCTGGTGAGAATGGAGAAGCTCAGAAAATAAACTAGGAGAGCCATGGACATTGTCAATCCTTATAAACAATTACGTAATTCATAAGAAACCCTCAGGGAGCTGGCATTTCCCTGATAGAGCTGGCATTTGGAGAGCCTGGACATTACAGACAGGATAGCTGAGCCACAAGTGTATAATTTCTTTACTCCAGGACAGACAGCCTGAAGCCTTCACACAAAAGAAAAAGAAAAAAGGAAAAGAAAAAAAAATGTTGCATATGTTCATGGCAGCCATACAAACCTTAGCATTTCACACCTTGTCAGAGTTATCGGGTACAGAGCTGTCCTTGAATCTAATTTTCATTCCAACAGAAGTGTGAGAAGTCAAATCATTCCACAGAAAAAAAGGGAAAGCTTTCTTCACTGTGTGGTTTTCTGCATTCATGTCCAAGGGGAATTCAGAAAAAAAATCACACATTAAAAAACATTAGGTTGTATTAGGTTCAATGCAAACTGCTTCACCTGATAATGGCAAATACAAACTCTAACTTGCCCATATTTAGAAAACTTACATTAGCAAATATTCCATTTACTTATTACTTACTAAAGAGATTTACTTCTTACTTGTTACTGACTTATCCCAGTGTATTTGATGATTTTAAAAATATTTAATATTATGGGTTTTGAAGTATTAAGAAATTCAAATATATGTTAGGGAAAGTAGTAGAAAACCTAGGAAGAAGTTGTATGCACAATTTTTTGTGTGAAATTCTTTCTTCATTTTGACTTA
This sequence comes from Herpailurus yagouaroundi, assembly GCF_014898765.1. NCBI lineage: Eukaryota > Metazoa > Chordata > Mammalia > Carnivora > Felidae > Herpailurus > Herpailurus yagouaroundi. The sequence goes on along the minus strand of NW_024412415.1, from coordinate 12,952,365 downwards.
CACACAAACCTACCAAAAAAAAGTGAGAACAGGAAGGCAAAGTGAGTTAATTCCCTTAAAATTCCACATTTATGAAAAAAAATCCTCCCTTTAGTATCACTTACTTTCCTAAGGACTAAAAAAATAGGGAGGGTGGACAATGTTATTGGAAAAAAATATATTTCTTGACTTGGGTGGTGCTTTCATTGAGGATTACCTTGTGATAAATGACTGAGATGATAAAACTAATAATTGTATGATGAGATGGACTGATGGGTGGGTAAAGGGATAGATAGGTAGGTAGCTATGTGATAGAGCAAGTTAAATAAAATATTAATGGTAGTAGGGGCCTACATTAGAGTTCAGTGTAAAATTCTCTCAACTTAGCTGTGTGTTTTACATTTTCCTAATAAAATGTTGGGGAAAAAAAGTAAATAAATGTAAATCCTAGGCCTACTTTGAGTGGTCATGGGGAAGAAACTTCCACTCAAGTTTCCCGTGTACTGTATAGCTAAGTCTGCATGGGACATGGTAAGAACATCATAGAATTGTCAGGAAGACATAAAATTAGCCAAATAAACCTCTTATTTACTTAACTACTGAATTAAAACATCACAGCAATTTTTTGCCAAGATACAAAATAAATATAAGTAATGAATAGCATCATATTAAGAGACCTATTGTTGCTCAAGTAATTGGAGCCCTCACAAACATTTTATTCATGCCACAACTATGATAAAAGAGAATCCTGAGATTAAATCAATATGCATTAGAGGAAAACCTATTTTGTTTATTTGGACTTTCTGGCAGGATCATTTTTGTGCATAACATCAGAAGGCATCCTGCATGTTTCAGCTCGTATGAAGAGTATCTTAAAGTTAGGTAGTGACTGTGCAGCATGTGGCTGTCCTATAGGTCTGGTAAACACGTCTTTAACTGGGATTGTTTAAAATTGCAAAAAATATCTTAGTAGTAACATAAAGTCTCAATTCTATCTTCTTGCTTACCCTTAGTCTAATTTTTCACCCTGCCGAAGGTAGCCACTCACCTAATATTTTTGGTTATCATGTTCTTGCATATCTATAAAAACTATATTTCTATAAAGCTATAAAGTTTTAACAAGTGTGCATATTTAACAGCATATTTTTCTTGTGTTCTGTTATATAAATGAAAGTACTGTGTACTGAAGCACTGTTCATCAACATCATGTTTGTGAGATTCATTCATGTTGTTACTTGTACCAATTTTTCACTTATTTTCTTTGCTGCATACTATTTCCCTGTATAATTATACCTCATTTATTTATCTGTTCTAATACTGACAGATATTGAGTTACTTTCATTTTGAAGCTATCACGAATTTTGTTGTTATATACATTCGTGTCCATATCTCTTTGTGTAAATGGACGTACATTTCTTTTGGGGTATACTTAAGAGTGAAATTACTAGGGGCGCCCGGGTGGCTCAGTCGGTTAAGCCTCCGACTTCAGCTCAGGTCATCATCTCGCGGTCCGTGGTGTCCAGCCCTGTGCTGACCGCTCAGAGCCTGGAGCCTGTTTCAGATTCTGTGTCTCCCTCTCTCTCTCTGACCCTCCCCCGTTCATGCTCTGTCTCTCTCTGTCTCAAAAATAAATAAACGTTAAAAAAATTATAAAAAAAAAAGTGAAATTACTGAATCATACGATAGGAAGATCTTCAGATTTAATTAATAATGCTTAATAGCTTTCCAAAATTATTATATTTAATTTATGCACTACAAGCAATGTCTGAAAGTTCCCAGTTGGCCATTCCTTGCCAACATATGATATCATTTTTATGTCAGCTATTATCTTGGGTATTAAATGGTATTCCGCTCTGGTTTTCATTTTTATTTATTTGATTAATCAAGATATTGAGCAAGCTGTGTTTGCTTGGGTATTCTTTTTTGTGAAAAGCATGTTCAAGTATTTTGCTCAGTTTTCTATTGAGTTGTCTAGTAGTTTGTTTTTGATTTGCAGGACCTCTTTATATATTCCAAATAGGATCCCATTGTTCATGTTATGTGTTGCAGTTCTTTTTCCACATAGTATTTCCTTTGCACTCTTTTATTAATGAAATTTTTATTTCTATTTATAATTTTATTAATATTTTGCATCTTAATGTAGCCTCATTTTTTAATATTTTTAATAATTTTATGTCAATATTTAAAAATGATTCTATGTCATGATATTATTATGTAGCTATGCTGTATTCTTTTCTATAATTTTACTGGTTTGCATTTCATGTTTAGTTCTAAAATTCACCTACAATGGATTTTTATTTTAGTTTTTCCCAAATGAATACTTTTCCAGCAATATATTTTTTTTAACGTTTATTTATTTTTGGGACAGAGAGAGACAGAGCATGAACGGGGGAGGGGCAGAGAGAGAGGGAGACACAGAATCGGAAGCAGGCTCCAGGCTCTGAGCCATCAGCCCAGAGCCCGACGCGGGGCTCGAACTCACGGACCGTGAGATCGTGACCTGAGCTGAAGTCGGATGCTTAACCGACTGAGCCACCCAGGCACCCCTCCTGCAATATTTTTAATAGCATAATTTTCCCATAATTCTACAGTGTCATAACATGGTTTTGTTTCTGTGCTCTATTTTATTCTATTCTATCCTATCCTGTATTTGTCTACCCAGAAACAAATAATTGACCTATTTAGTTACTATAGCAATTTGAATCTTGACATCCAGTAGAGAAAGTCCTTATACCACATTTTGTTCTTCAGGATTGTCTTTTTATTCTTGACTGATTGCATTGCCTCATAAATTTTAGAATCACTTGTCAATTTCCACAAAATTCAATCTGTATATTAGTTTCAGAGAACTGATACCTTTATGACATTGGCTTTTTCCAATCCATGTTTTACATTTCTGAAAGAAATTTTACACATTTACTATTACAACTACTATATTTGAATATAATATCAGAATAAGCACATAAGTTACCAATGCACAATTTAATACATTTTTAAAGGTAAAAGACCTCTTGTAACTAGCACCGAATCAAGAACTAGAATATTGCCAATGCTCTTGAAACCTCTGCTGTATCCCCTTTTAATCTACTTTTGAACATTAAATAATTAGAATCATCCAGTAAATTTTCTTTTGGTTGATTTTTTTTTACCAACATTATATTTACGAAATTCACTCATAATTTTACATATATTTTACTCATTCATTCTAATTGCTGAATATATAACATTTTGTAAACACATACATTATTTTATCCATTCTATTGATGAGCATGTGAGAGATTTCCAGTTTGGGGCTGTTATGAATAGTGCTATTATAAGTATATATATAAATTTTTATTGGTTTCATACCTTGACATGGCATTGCAGAGTATGCATCCTAGAGTATGCATATAACTACTTTTGGTAGATGTTGCCAAGTAGTTTTCTAAAGTGGTTGTATTAATGTTTGATATTTTTGTGCTATTTAAAAATAATATATTTAAAATGCTTAGTTTATTCTAGCTTATGGTGGAGAGAAATGCAATTGAATTCTATTTATATCTGCATTATATACAGCAACTTTATTAAGGTTATTTCTCAATTTTAAATTTTCGATTACAGTTTCTTTGAGTTGTCTACATATGGAATCAGTCTATATATTGATTGTATAGAATATATATGACAGTTTTTCCTTCCTTTATAATTCTTACACCTTGGCCTTGATCTATTGTATAATGTATAATAGAAACAGTGATAATGACATGCTTGTTTCCTTGATCTCAGAAGAAAAGTTTATAGTGCTGCACCATTGAAATTGGTATTTTCCATGAGTTTTGTTACACATCCTTCCTGTTTCTAGTTTTCTGGTGTCTTATTGTGAATAGAGATTGAATTTTATCACGTGTATGTCTACATCCATTAAAATGATCATATATATTTCTTTTTTTTCTGTTAATTACCTTAGATTATACTGATTGGCTTTTAGGTATTAATTTAATCTTATATTTCTATAAGTGCAAATTAGTTACCATGAATTAATCTTTTGATGATTTCTGGATTCAGTATGATTGTTTTAAAAATATTTTCCTATTTATGTCAAACAATAAGTTTAGCTTATAATTGTTTATATTATCTTATATCAAGAAGTTTTGACATGAATATCATTCTGGCTTCATAAAGCAGAGTTATTGTAAAGTTGAAATGATTTCAAATTTAAGTTATTTTCTTTTTTTTTAATTTTTTTTAACGTTTATTTATTTCTGAGACAGAGACAGAGCATGAACGGGGGAGGGGCAGAGAGAGAGGGAGACACAGAATCGGAAGCAGGCTCCAGGCTCTGAGCCATCAGCCCAGAGCCTGACACGGGGCTGGAACTCGTGGACCGTGAGATCGTGACCTGAGCTGAAGTCGGACGCTTAACCGACTGAGCCACCCAGGCGCCCCTAAATTATATTCTTCTTTAAATAAAATCACTCCTTAGGGAAGCTAGCTGGAATAGGAGTTTCCTTTATAAGGAAATTATAATCACAAATTCAATTTATTTAATAATTATAAGATTATTCATATTTTCTGTTTCTTTTTATGTCAGTTTTAGTAAGTGAATTTTCACTTCCTCTAAATTTAAGAGCTTATTGGCATAATATTATTTCTCTTATTTTTTTTAATGTCTAAAGCATTTACAATGATATCTCCTTTTATTATTGATTTATTTTCATGTTTATATACGTTTTGGTTCTTAGCTTTTAAAAATAATTGGGGCATAATTCACATTATGTGTAATTAGTTTCAGGTGTACAACATAGCAATTCAACATTTCCATCCATTACCCAGTTTTCATTACAATAAATGTACTCTTAAGTCTATTTCACTCATCCTCTAACCCACCTCTCCTCTGGCAACCACCAGTTTGTTCTTTGTATTTAAGTGTTCTGTTGTTGTTTTTGTTGTTGTTTTGTTTTTTTTATGTTTTCTTTGTTCATTATTTTCTTAAATTCCACATATGCATGAAATCATATGGTATTTGTCTTTCTCTATCTGATTTATTTCACTTAGCATTATATCCTCTAAGTCCATTCACATTGTTGCAATAGCAAGATTTCATTGTTTTTTATGACTGCATAATATTCTATTGAGTATATCCATACCACATCTTCTTTAAACAATTTTCTACTGATGGACCCTCAACACCAGAAGAACAAATAATCTGATTAAAAATGGGCAGAGGACATGAATATATTTTTTTTCCCTAAGAAGATGTACAAATGACCAGTAGACACATGCTCGATATTACTAATCATCAGGGAAATGCAAATCAAATCCATAATTAGATATCACCTTATATCTGTCAGAATGGTTAGAATCAAAAAGACAAGGAATAATAAGTGCTGGCAAGGATGTTGAGGAAAAGGAATCCTCATGCACTATTGTGGGAGTGCTACTTGGTACAGCCACTTCAAAAAACAGTATGGGTTTCCTTAAAAAGTAAAAAATTGAATTACTACATTATCCAGCAATTCATCTACTGAGTATTTACCCAAAGAAAATGAAAACAATAATAAAGATAAGTGCACCCCAATGTTTATTGCAGCATTTTTTAAAATAGCCAAGATATGGAAACAACCCAAGTGTCCTTGAAATCTCCTTTTAAATTCTTGCTACTGAGTATTTTGACTTCTACATATAAAACCATGTGTTTCTTCTCTTATGTGTTCTATAATTTTAGTTCATTCTGCAACTTTTCTTGCTTCATACCATTTTAGGAGGTCCTTGGAAAATTATTTAACAAAGAACATTCATTTCAGTAAACTGTCAAAGGCCTCTCTGTATGAAATAGTGAAATCTGAAATACTGGAGTCTCAATAAATACAACTCAATAATACACACACAGTTTCTAATCCAAATATGTGTTCTAATTCCAAAGTTTTCCCAAATTAGGAAAATCAGGTTTTTATTTTATAACCCATGCTCAACTGGAAATGATAGTGTGTCACAGGTTAGTTGGCTTAGTAAGCAGACCCTTGACACAGAGATTAGCATGCTGGACATTTATTAGACAGTGAGTGCTCTTATGATCAATACGCATGCAAAGGAAGGGAAGGGTGGGCAGGGAAGGGAGCAGGTCTGGGCAGATGGAGAAATTCAGTTGTGATAAAATCTCAGGAGATGCCTCAGCTAAACCTGTGTGAAACTCTGAAGTTGGAATGATTTTCATATTTGTCCTAAGTTTGAGCGGGAAGGCTAAACCTACCTATCCCCACATTGTTAAGTCAAGGTCACTTTTAGGGTATTTAAGGCCCTTGACAAATACTTTTGTGAGGTCTATATAAACAATTTGATTTTAAAAATGGATCAAAGTGGTGGGGGCGCCTGTGTGGCTCAGTTTGTTAAACTTCCAACTCTTATTCCAGCTCAGGTCATGATTTCACAGCTGTGGGATCAAGTCCCACATCTCTGCACTGGGCAGAGCCTGCTTGGGATTCTCTCCCTCTCTCCCTCTCTTCCTCTCTCCCTCTCTCCCTCTCTCCCTCTTCTCCCTCTCTCCCTCTCTCCCTCTCTCCCTCTCTCCCTCTCTCCCTCTCTCTCTGCCTCTCCCTCTCTATCTCTCCCTCTCTTCTACCCATGCTTTCTCTGTCTGTCTCTCAAGATAGATAAATAAACACTAAAAAAAGATTCTTAAAAAAATGGATTACAGGGGCATCTTGGTGACTCTGTTTAAGTGTCTAACTCTTGATATCAGCTTAGGTCTTGATCTCAGGTTATGAATTGGGCTCCATGCTGGGCATGAAGCTTACTTTAAAAAAAATGACTTACAAAATTCATAGGCCCATGTGATACATGGTGATATCTTGATGAAGATTTAGAATAACAGAGATGAGTTATGTATTTCATTCTCATCAATTCGTGAAGAATCTACAAAGTGTTCAGAATCCAAATCTTTCTGATGAGTTTCAGGAATTATCTCTTTGCCTTCTTTATTGCCAAATGGGTCAGTCATGGATACTTTCTTGTTCTCCAACCTACCCTCTTTGAAAAGAAGGTGGCAACACTGTTGTTACTCAAAATGTCATGGATTTTTGGAGTCTATAGTGAAGCAATATAAATTGTCTTGCTTCTGCAGTACCCTTATGTCATTTGTCTAATGATAGTTACATCATAACTGTGATGCTGTGTCTTCCATTATGCTATTTATGAAAACTGGCTTCCAGTGACCCTCTTAGGTTGTTATTATGCTTCGTTGATGATGACTATAATTGTAAGTCTTACCCAGGATACACCAGAAAATCTGAATGGTAATTCATTCTGTGTTCATGCTATATTTACTACTAAGAATTTTATAACATAAGTACAGAACAGAGTAGTTTCTAATCTTTTCCTCTTAAACTCTTTAGGACATAATCCTTCTGTACCTTGAATGTGAACACTTTCAGAGTTAATTGCCTATGTTGTATACATAATGGAAGAATAGGTGAGAAGCCTGTGGGATAAGAAAAAAGAATGCTCACTCTCGCATAAGGAATACCCATCTCTCATCTGACACAATTTAAAATTGACCTAGGAAAGCTTGAGGAAAAAGGGGGATATTGATTGGATGGGCCATTGGTATTGTGGATCAATGATATTGAAAGCCACTAAAGGATTTAGTTGTGGCCATACCTGATGGACTACCCAACTTGTGGCATAGAACTTGTGGAGGAGTTAAAGGGACTATGCTGGGTACCAGCAGCAGGAGGTTTACAGGGTAAAGGATGCCTATTGCTATCCTCATTTCTCTTGGGTACAGACAACTGCTCTACAACCAAGAACAGGTAAAAACCAACAAGGGTATATACCAAGCAGTTCAAGCTCAAGAACTGATGGCAAACTGTTGGTAGTACAAAGACCTAAACTCATTCTATGTCCAATGTGAAAGTCACCCCAGATCAGTACCCCAGCCCTATTCTGGTGACCAAACCTCTCATGATACCATAAAATATAATGTTTTCTAACCACCTTCTTGTGATGGGAGCTATGTTTGTGGGGCCTTAGGATGAGCACATAGATATAAGTCCTGGACAGGTAAACCATGTGCAGGGCTGGGATGGATTGGTATAAAATTGATTAGTGCCCTAAATGGGAAAAGATGGGACTGGATCTACATTGGTCCACATCTAGCTCTGGGATCATGGAATCCCACCCAGATGGCACAATTGGCCTCAGCTGGTTCCAGGCACTGGAGGAGGACTTAGAATATTTGGAGGAAGGAACTACAAAAAGACCCTGAGAGCCCTGAGTCACAGTGATTGTAGAGTCACCACTTTCCTGTGACTAAGGGCAGTATTGATCTTAGTCATTTGAGCAGTCACCCTGGGAAAAGGACCTACCCTGGGAGAGGTGGTTCTCTTCATCTCAAGTAACCATGATAGTATAAAGGGCTGACAGCAGAAGGCTTTCTTTTGGCAACATTCCCAGCAGATACCAGAAAGTAATAAGCTCTTCATTCCAGAAAGGGGAATCTGGGTTGTATGTCATGGCTTCTACCACAGAGAACTATTTCAAAACAAACAATATCTAGAGTTGTTTCACATGTGTTTGCACTTTTAATTTAAGAGATATGAACTTATGATAAATAATGGATATTTCTAAACTATTTTACTGCATATTTTTTAATATCCTTAGACTAATTATAATTTAGTCTACATTTAGCAAATTTAATTTGAAAAGAAATAAAAGGTAAAATCAATGGAGTGGTTATAAAATGCTGCTTGCAGGTATTTTGAAATAAGACAATTCCACTTTTTAATATCATAGAGACTTTGGCCAATTGGCAATAAATTATTTGGCCCATAAAAGTAAAGTGTGTTTTCTTCACACACATGTAAAACTTACTGAATCCCGTAAGAAAACAAAACTTTATTCCAAAATCATGTCTTAATTTAAATTTGATGGCAAACCTATTTCCCAGTGTTGTGTTAAGTGTTTCAGCCAGCAGGAAATGCTACAAGTCTGGGTACAATAGTGATAACATAATGCTCAAAACCCAGTGGGCACCAGATGTGGATCAAGAATCATTTACTTGCCATTACATTCATCATGTGTTCATAGTTGTTTCTTTATCTTTTTTTTTTCTTTTTCCCACTCTGCCTCCAGCTGCTAGTTTCTGTCTCATTCTTCTTCCTCTATGTCTATCACTTTCTTCTTTATGTTATTGGTATTCTACTCCACTTGTATCCTACCACTCTATCTGGCTTATCCCTCTTTATTTAAAGAATCTTATGCCCATTCTCCTTTCTATTATTTTCCTTTCTATTGACTTTTTTCTTCTCTTCCTTTTCTATTCAAAATATATTTATAAATATATTTTAGTTTAATCATATGTAATAATTATTGGATTTAATTATAATTTCTTTTTGCAATTTTAAAATATTTTTTAAAATTTTCTCTATAAACAAAATATAAGACATAGAGTCAACATTTATAGATATGTATGCACCTTTCTTTTTTATTCCTATTAATCATTGACTCCTGAGAGAACAAAGTTTTCCACCCCTTCCTGGAGGCTTATCTATTGTTGTGTGACAGAAGAATTAGAAAGGAAGTGCTGTACAATTTTTATATCCTTCATCACAATATTTCAGTCATTCTCCAAACATAGCTGTTGCCCAGTCCTAAAATTTCAAGGTGGACTGACTTCTTTTCTGAAGTTGTGTTGGAGAAGACTTTTCATGAGGTACTCCAGGGAAATTGTATGCAAGTCTAATGACCAGTTGAACACCCAGGGAGAACTCAAGCTAACTCAGTCCATCACTTTCTAGGAGTATAAACAAACAACTTTTAGTTCCACCTTCTTCTCTTTTTCCTCTCCTTATTTTATGATAGTGAGGGCCTCTGCTCTAAGTCATATCTTAACAAGTTTGGATTCCACCACGTACACTTTAAATTCTTTCAGGACACAGTAGTCAGGAAGACACATTACTCAGTGATTCAGTGAGTTATCACAAAGGGAGTCTTGGCTTTTAAGGTAGGGAGATGACAATTCTTACTAATTTTCCTTGTTGTAAGCTTTAATAGTAGAATCTTAACACTTGGCCACTTGGATGCTTTCGTCTATTTCTGTGGGGAGGGGTTTTTTATGCAGTTTTTCAAATCATACCCTAGAGGCAACCACTTACTCTAAACACCAAGGCAGCTCTGCTCATGATGTGTGAGTAACAATTAAGATCATCAAAGAAAAGAGGAAAAAAAGGCGGAAATTTCATTGACCTAGTTGTTAATATGAACAGAATGTTCTATCAAGTACAGAATGTTCTATCAAGTTCTATCAGATCAGTTTATAGCCAAAAGGACACAACTCCCTATCCCTTCTGCTTTTATTTCTAAGTTAAGGAGAATATTCTCAGATTCTGTCTCACTCATTCACTCCAGTAACAAGTTGAACCCTGACTTCATTCTAGGCATAAGGTATAGAAAGAATGTCTTCAAGAAACTAAATTTCTAGGGGGATGTGTGAACATTGCATTAAATAATAATAAAATGTAGCCAACCTGTGTAAAAACTATTATTCCTGCTCTACCTTCTATTCTTACTATAGTATATATAATCTTCTAACATTCAGTACAATTTCCTCTATCTTTGTGTTTACCACGGGTAATGTTTACTCCTCACTAGAACATAAGTTTCATAGGGCAAGTATATTTGGCTGTTTTTATCAACAGTGTTCCCAAACACCTAGAAAACGTGGCTTATATAAAGTAGGTATTGCTTAAATGAATAAATTATAACTTACCTGTAAGGTCTAGAATATATGCTGTGGTGCATCATCAAGAGCTTTTCTTCCCAGGCAATGCACCCATACTTCTGGAGCTACTGGCCGTTGATAGCAGCTTAGAGTCATGTCCGCCACTGGATAATGCCTTCAGCTCCAGTAACTGTATTGCCCGAGATTGTATATCCTTTAGAGTTGTGCCCTAAGTCCAATGACTGCATGATGCTGGGATACAAACAGTTCATCCCCTTTCCTTAATTTGGGACAAGTTTGAAGGACATCCCAGCTTCAGAACTGGTCAGATAAGATTAGACCTATTTGCCACGATCTCGCGGTCCGTGAGTTCGAGCCCCCCGTCGGGCTCTGGGCTGATGGCTCAGAGCCTGGAGCCTGTTTCCGATTCTGTGTCTCCCTCTCTCTCTGCCCCTCCCCCGTTCATGCTCTGTCTCTCTCTGTCCCCAAAATAATAAATAAACGTTAAAAAAAAAAAAGATTAGACCTATTTGCAACTGTGCCATGAGTCAGATTCTCCTGCCTTACTTTAATAGATGCCGCTGCCCAGAGCTAGCAATTCTTTAAGAGTCTGTTATTCTAAACCAAAATAGATATAAAAACATTGACTAATTTTTCCTTCACATACCAGGGATGATTTCAGTGAGTATTTATTGGGCAAATAAGGACATAAACAGCATTGAAGTAAATGACACAATTTATACAAAGGCAGAGAAACATAGATAATGTGTGTTCATCATGGCTTCTGTTTTCTTCTATTCTACTGATGAACTAAGAGGAATTCAGGGGTTATAAGCAGAGATGTATCATTTTTATTTTTGTTGGTAGAAAACTAAAGAACAAAACTGGAACATCGATTTTCCAGATTAGGGGACATATTTTATCATTCTTCATAACCCCTTCCCCCTTAAGCCATTGCCACCTCCCACTCCCAATGCTTTGTGATATAATTGGACATTATGGACTCTTCAGTGTTAGTTGATTCAATAAATGAAAGATTGTCCTAAAGTAAGGTAGAAGAATACTGTATACATTAATTAAGAATACATTTTAGACTAACAGTTCCAAGTTTATCCTTTAAGATTAATAACCTGAACAACCTGAATATAGAATAGGGTCCACAAATGTACCAAGAAGAAAAAATTGTTAATTATATTAAGAAAGTATATAAAGAAGTGATTCTTGTTACTAATTTTGACTGTTTCTCTCAATAACTGTATTGCATATCTGATAATAAGCTTCCAAATCTGTTTGTGTTGCCTTCTTCCCTTTGACAACTTCTGAGTGTATGAATGTGCCATAGAAATGTTTTACAAGAGTTCTTGTAGGATGGGATAGCATGGAAACTTGCTCTGAGCACAGTATCCAGTGCAGAGAACTGTAAGCAATTTTCTAGAATATTCTCTAAAAGAACTTTGTGTGTTGGATTTTATAGTTTTTTATTTTTTATTTTTTTAATTTTAGAGAGAGTGAGCATGCAAGCACATGAGCAGGGGAGAGGTAGAGAGAAAGGGAGAGTGAGAATTTCAAGCAGGCTCCATGTTGAGTGCAAAGCCTGATGTGGGCTCATCTTGATTTCATGACCGTGAGATCATGACCTGAGCCAAAATCAAGAGTTGGACACTTAACCGATTGAGACACCCAAGTGACCCTAAAAGAACTTTGAAAACTTGTACACCTTGCTTGCTTATACATTTTTAGGGTTATATTATTTTTAATCTATAATTTTCACCATAATTGTAAATGGTTATAGGAATTATAATTTCTGCCGTGTTGTAAATGTTAACATTTAAAAATAAAATTTTCACATCATTCTTCTAAATGTTTTCAAAGAACTCTAAATACTATATAGTGCTTTAATAGTCACCACCATCCACTGAAAAAATACTTGAAGGAGTTCTGTTTTTGCATTCAGAAATTTTAAAATAGGTACTCTTTTTCCATAAACGTATGTTTCCATTAACTTCCTTCACATAATTTTATGCTAATATATTTTTCATAAAAATATTTTTGATTGCACTATCATATTCTATACAACAAAAAGAAAACAAAATATTTGTATACTCCTATAGAGAGAAAAAAATAATTTTTTAAAAAATCCTGTAATCCTGAGATTTTCAGCTTTGAAAAATGTCCTCTGGACTGATTATTACTAATGTCACAGTTGATTAAAAATTGTATTTTAAATTTTGATAAGTAATTTAAACCAGAAAAATTTGTTGGAGGGCACCTGGATGGCTCATTTGGTTAGGTGTCTGACTCTTGATTTCCTCTTAGGTCATGATCTCACAGTTCATGGTTTGAGCCTTGAACTGTCAGTGCAGAGCCTGCTTGAGATTCTCTCTGTCCCTCTCTTGCTGCCCCTCCCCTTCTCTCTCTCTCTCTCTCTCTCTCCCTCTCTCTCTCTCTCAAAATAAATAAATGCGGGGTGCCTGGATGGCTCCGTTGGTTAAGCATACAACTTTGGCTTGGGTCATGATCTCAAGGTTCACGGGTTCGAGCCCCACTTTGGGCTCTGTGCTGACAGCTCAGAGCCTGGAGCCTGCTTCAAATTTTGTATCTCCCTCTCTCTCTACCCTTCCCCTGTTTATGCTCTGTCTCTCTCTGTCTCTTATAAATAAATGATAAAAATAATGTAAGATTTTTAAAATAAATAAACAAAAAATTGTTGGATATCAATCTGTTACAGGTATGGGTAGAGCTTTTCTTTTTCAATTTATCACATTGCTAGAAGAAGACAGGTTCCTATACCAATTCAAATTCCACTATCTGGTTGTTATCAGTGTAAACACTGAGATAACTCATTTGTCTAACTAATTAGGTATAAATGGAAGGAGTTTTCTTGTAGTGATGTCACTTACATCTTTAAGCTTCTACAGAGTTATACGGCTCCCACCCCCAAAATCACAATGATCAAGCAATAAAAATTATGTGAAATACAACTTGTTCCTACCTCAGCTATGTTGAAAGCAAAGCAACATCAACAAAAATGTGCTGGTATTTTCTAAAGATGTGTTATATTAGCAATACAGTCATTCAGTTCTTCGGCATCTATAGTAATATTTGTACCACCCTAGGTGTGAGTGTGTGCATGTGTGTGCATGTGTGTGTGTTCTAGATGCACGCTTTTAATTGCAATGGGAAGAAAGAGTATTGATTGTAAATGAGGTGGTAGGATAATGGAACCAGAGGAGCACCCTTGTTCTTACACAGATCAGAAACTGTATTGAGAACATATAAAAGTTGAACATTTGAAAACGAATTCACTTAAAACTATGTATATATGTATTCTTCTTATAAAGTCTTCTCATTTTATAAGGGTACTAATGCTCTACATTGACCACTGCTGACCTAGTATAAACTAAGTGTTTGTGAAGTGAATAAAATGCATGTGAAATGAAAAAATAAGTGAATTAATAAAAATTAATATATTTAGGCTTATTTAGTTATAACTTATTCAGTTTATAATTTAAGATGACTTTTGATGATAATCATGTAATTTTTGACAATCATTATACAAAAAGCCTAAGTGACTAAGTATTTTCAAAAGTATAGTTTTGTTAACACTGAGATTAATAATTAATGAGGTTGCAATGATGTTATATTTAGAACACATAGAATTAAAATTAATTTTAATTTTAGGGTTTCTCTTTCTTCTTTTGTACTAAGTGAAATGTTTTTCTAGAACCTCAAACATTTTCGCAGGCCTTTGAAAAGCTTTGAGTTCCTAAGCACTATGCCTTTTGTGACTAATGGATAAAATAGCTCTAGTCCTGCCTTGCATCCATTGAAAAAGAAAAGGGAGACCTTAAAAATAGGTAAGGGCTTCAACTTTAGAACTTTTTTTGAGCTGACCTTCATCGTGCCAGTTTGTAATAGAAATTAAAGTCTCTTCTCAAAACAGGCTACCTGCCTCAGTCTGGAGTCCCAGATTTGCTATTCCTAGGGAGGGCCTTTTATGAAAATCCTTACAATAAAGCTTTGTATTTATAGGCAGATGTTATACACATGAAAGGTATTGAACTTACAACTTGAAGGTCCTACTTTGTTTTTGTTTTATGTTTTTTTTTTTAAATCAGACTTGTTTTTCCTAGACAAATAAAAAGGGTCACCCTGAGACTTGTGATAGGCTTAAAAGGGTCACCCTGAGACATGTGGGCCAAAAGGCATGAGGCCCAAAAATGAAAGAGTGTAGGGCACAGAGGATGTATAATACTTTAAACATAATTTTACCAGTTTTGCCTATAGCTAGCCAAGTGCTTTTTTCAGTCACTTAAGACTGTCTGTATCATGGGGCGCCTGGGTGGCTCAGTGGGTTAAGCGTCCGACTTCGGCTCAGGTCATGATCTCGTGGTCCGTGAGTTCAAGCCCCAAGTTGGGCTCTGTGCTGATAGCTCAGAGCCTGGAGCCTGTTTCAGATCCTGTGTCTCCCTCTCTCTCTGACCCTCCCCCGTTCATGTTCTGTCTCTCCCTGTCTGAAAAATAAACGTTAAAAAAATTTTTTTTTAAAAGGTTGTCTGTATCAGTACAATCTATGTGTTTTGCCATGTGTTGGGGCCATAAATGGGAAGAGAGAGTAGATGTCTTGACACACAGACCATGTTTTTTGATATAAGAGGCTTCTGTGAGCAGTGTCTCACAGTGGCATTAGAATGCTATCTATTCAAAATTTAACAACTGGAAAGGCCTACACCAGGGACTGTCTTTTCCCATTCATTAATATCCCAGATTATTATGCTTCCTTGATCTCCCATTGTACCATTTTTGGGAATCCCAACTCTAGGCACACCTCACCATCAGTACTCTTGCTTCCAGCTCATTGAACAAGTTTCCAGAAGCCATGGGGGAAGTGGTTCCTTTTGGCTCCATAAGAAACTCTCATGACCCAACCTTAGCAGGGGCATCATCCTTGCTCTTCCATACCTAGTTAGCTCTGTATTCCCACAGTACCAGGAATTAACCTTTTCTACTGTTGAACCCCACGCTTACCCTACAATCCTCACTAGTAGTCAATATCCTTGCCTCCTCTCTCTGCAGTCTCCTAGCTTTTGGCATGTACTACTGTCATAGCATTTAATCATTTTGCATTCTTCCATTCTTTTACACTTGAGGAAACTGGATATAAAAATAGCAGGTGAGTAATCCAAGGTCACACAGCTGGTAGGAGGCAGAGCCAGATTTAGAAGTCAGGTTTTCTAAATCCAAATTTGCTGCTCTTTTGGTTTTATCAAGTAACTTTCTTATAAGGAAAAGCAATTTTCCATAATAAAAACAACTCCAGAATCTCAAGATGAAAGGAGAGTCTTCAGAAGGACATAGACTGATAATCCAACAGTTTAGAACTATGGCTTTTCTGTTTATTCATTGCTTCACTAATTAAAATAATGTGGCATCATATTGGCTCACAAAGATGAACTGCATTCCTTCAATAATTAAAAAACAACTTCTCTTGGGTTGAATTGAATTTGCTACTCAAGGGGATCCTGGGTTGCTCAATCAGTTGAGCCTCTCCTGAGCATCGAGCCTGCTTAATATTCTTCCTCCCTCTGTTCCCTCTACCCTCTCCCTCCACCCCTGTTCTCTCTCTCGGAAGGAAGGAAGGAAGGAAGGAAGGAAGGAAGGAAGGAAGGAAGGAAGGAAGGAAGGAA